>NC_084582.2:26112500-26260000 GCF_033978685.3 Nerophis lumbriciformis
CAATGATTGTTTATATTATACTGACGTCACATTTGATAAAACATTTATGCAAGATAAAAACATATCTCTAGTACATTTTAATAGCAGGAGTCTATACTCTCATTTTGATGATATCCAGGACTATTTGAATCAATTCAAATCTCCATTTAATATTATAGGTATTTCAGAGACATGGATGAATGAGAATACAAGTAATGAGTTTGAATTAAATGGGTATGAAATGTTTTGCATCAACCGTAAAAATAAGAGAAGAGGAGGTGTGGCTTTGTATGTGGACAAAAATATCAGCTGTAGTTTTGTAAATGATATGTGTTTAGCTGTTGAGGAACTCTTCGAATGCGTCATTGTGGAATTATCATTTTCAAATAGGAAACACATTATTGTAAGCTGCGTTTATAGGACACCAGGATCCGACTTGAAAATATTTAATGCATGGATGGAAAAATTGTTTAAGAGAAACAAAAAATATATAGTATGTGGTGACTTTAATATTAACCTTTTGAATCCTAATAAACACAAACACACAGCAAAATGTATTGACACCATGTTCTCCGTGGGCTTATTCCCACTGATCACACGACCCACTAGAATCACAACACACAGCACCACACTTATTGACAACATATTTTGTAACTTTGTAGATCAGACTGTAACTGGAGGCTTGTTAGTGAGTGATGTCAGTGATCATTTACCCGTGTTCATGGTGTACAATATTAACTGTAAAACATCCAAACCTGTAAATAGTGAATATTATCATAGAGCCACAACAGAACGATCAATAACAGCACTTAAGAATGATTTAGCGAAACAAAACTGGGATTCTGTTTTTCAAACGTCAGATATAAATGCAGCTTATAATTTATTTCATGACATTTTTTCCTCACTTTATGATACACACTGCCCCATCAAAAAATGCACTATAACTAACTCCACAAAAACTCTATGGATAACCAAAGGGCTTGCGAACGCTTGCAAAAAGAAAAATTATTTATATAGGACTTTTTTTAGGCATCAAACCATAGAAACAGGACAAAGGTACAAAACATATAAAAAATAAATTAACCAGCATATTAAGAGAAAGCAGAAAAGAATACACCACCAAACTGTTAATCCAAAAGAAAAATGATATAAAGGGAATTTGGAAGGTATTAAATACAATTATTGGGCATGGTTCAAACAGTCCTTGTTATCCAGAGTTTTTTTGTTGAGAACGACCAAATCATAAGTGACAAGAAGATGATTGCTGACGGCTTCAATATGTTTTTTGTTAAAGTTGGGCTTGAGCTGGCAAAAAAAATCCCAATTAATGATGAACAGCCCATGGAACTTATTGAAAAAAATCCTTACTCGATGTTCCTTACTCCGACTGTCGAAAAGGAAGTCTTAGAGATTATTCAGAAAAGCAAGAACAAAACATCACGTGACATTTATCATCAAACCATTCACACACATCTGCAATTTATCTTTTCAACTTGGACAATTTCCTTCACAAATGAAACTCTCAAAAGTCATCCCCATCTTCAAATCTGGAGACAAACACCACTTCACAAATTACCGGCCCGTCTCCCTTCTGCCACAGTTGTCAGAAATATTGGAAAAATTATTTGATAATAGACTTCGTGGCTTCATTGAAAAGCACACATTATTATCTGATTGTCAATATGGGTTCCGACAAAATAGTTCAACTTCATTAGCTTTAAGTGATCTAATAGAGAACATTACTAATGGTATCGAGAAAAACAAATTTGTTATAGGAATTTTTATTGACCTGCAAAAGGCTTTTGATACCATTGACCACCAGATTTTGGTAAATAAACTGGAAAACTATGGCATAAGGGGAGTGGCAGGGAAATGGCTGAAGAGCTACTTGAATGAGAGACAGCAGATTGTTCAGATCGACCAACATCAATCTACACTCATGAACATAACCTGTGGAGTCCCCCAGGGGTCGATACTAGGACCCACACTATTTAAAATGTATATCAATGAAATATGTAAAGTATCAACACTGCTGAAGTTCATCCTCTTTGCTGATGATACAACCATTACATGTGCAGGTGACGACGTGAAGCAACTTCTGGCCTCTGTAACTGAGGAGATGATCAAGTTAAAAACTTGGTTTAATACCAACAAATTGTCTCTCAATTTAAAGAAGACCAAAATCATGCTCTTTAGCAATCGCAAAAGTAATATACCTATCAGGATCGTTATTGATGATACACCAGTAGAATATGTTGAACAAAATGCATTCTTAGGAGTGGTAATAGATGAAAATATCTCATGGAAGCCTCATATAAATTACCTGAGG
Organism: Nerophis lumbriciformis; assembly: GCF_033978685.3. NCBI lineage: Eukaryota > Metazoa > Chordata > Actinopteri > Syngnathiformes > Syngnathidae > Nerophis > Nerophis lumbriciformis. The sequence goes on from NC_084582.2 coordinate 26,114,809, forward strand.
ACAAAAGTTGCTAAATGCGTTGGAATGATGAGGAGATCATGTCATTTTTTGAACACCAATGCTCTGCTGTTATTGTATCATTCATTTATTATGTCATATTTAAACTAAAGGCTGTAGATGAGATTTATAACCATTTCCCCAGACTTCAACACAATAGTCACTCTGCAGAAAAAGGCCATTAGGATTGTGTCCAATGTTCACTACAGACATCATTCAAATCCACTATTCATGGAGTTAAAGCAACTTAAACTGCACGATGTGGTCAATTTTAAAACTGCTCAAATTATGTTTAGGGCATCCCAAAACTCTCTACCATCCAATATACAGAACCTATTCCAGGATAGAGATGCTCACCATAGTTACAGTCTAAGAGGAAACAACAAATTATATTTTCCTGAATTTAGAACAACTTTGAAATCAATGTGCATTTCAGTGCGCTGAGTCACTCTGTGGAACAACTTAGGGGACGAGTTAAAAACCATGATTCAATTTAAAAGACTGTTTAAAAAAGAAGTACTGAAGAAGTACGAGGAGGAAAGAGAGTGATGCCCTCAGCACAGAGCCATGGGAGAGAGGTGTATGGTCAGAGAGTGTTTGGGCCTGTGTGTGTGTGTGTGTGTGTGTGTGTGTGTGTGTGTGTGTGTGTGTGTGTGTGCGTGTGTGTGTGTGTGTGTGTGTGTGTTTGTGTGTTTTGTCTCGTCTTGTCTTGTCTCATAGTAACAGTGGTACTATTGTATTGTTTGTATACATGAGCTTTTCTTGTTTTTGTTTGTATAGTATTGTTCCTGTATTATATTGTTTATGTTAAATGTGGAATGAGTGAGAGGGTTTGGGATATTATAAGCATTTGCTTCATCCAACCTCTTTTCAAGCCTTGCATAAATGTCTCTGCCAAAATGTAAAAAAAAAAAAAAAAAAATGTGTGTTGTTGTACGATGCAGGTTTGAAATAAATAATTCAATCAATCAATCAATTATTCTGCGTGAGGAATCTGCCAACCTTTGTTATAAGAACTGCACTGAGCTGAGAGACCCAATTGGCTGTTACACGCCTCACATTAGCGGCTGCTGGCTTGGGTAATGCCTGCATATATTTCTTTGACAGGGAAATGGTCTGATGCAAGGAGAATATGGAGGGTGGTAGCTGGGGATAGATTGAGATCGATGGAGAGCAGAATGGAAAGCATTTTTCTGAGACGCGAAGGCAATCAGACCCAGACTCATCCAATACTTACTGTGTGCGTGTGTGCCTGCGTTTGTGTGTGTGTGTCTGTGTGTGTGTGTTTATGCAAATCTAAGTGGTGAGATGAATCTGTGTGGGATGTTCCAGTGTAGGAACATTGCTCGTCTTTCACGAGTACAGCTCTCGGGGGACAACAGAAGACAGACAGGCAGATGGGGAAATGGTCCAATAGAAACTGTTGTTTTTTTTCCCCAACCTGCTGCTTCAAGCAGAGAAATATTGATCTCCACCTGCAGACACAAACTGTAGTGTAGAGAGATACCGTGGAGGCAAAAATAAAATGCTGCCTTTCAGAAAATTCCTGGACTGTTCAGGTGGTCTTAGGCCATGTCTACACTAAGTCGTTTAACCCCTTAAACGAATAATTATTTAGCCTAAGCCACGTTTCAGCCACACTAAACCAGCATTTAAGGTCAGCTTCCTCAGACAAATTTTTACACGGGTAAGTGCGCCGTGTATTTCTTAAATCTCCGGCTCTTAGCTTTGTATGGACTCATCGATCGTATACAAACTGAGTTCGGAGAGGAAGTGACGCCAGAAAGACCGCGCCCACACAGGAAGTGACGTCAGAAAGAACACGCCACAGCCAGCTTCATAATAAAGCGGTTTCGTAACTCGGAGCTAACCACTGGCAATATGAAGGCGCGTCATCCAGACATGCCGTGTTTCTCATTCTTCTACATGTACAGACGCTTGTGGAAATCACACATGAACGATTACAGCTATTTGGGATACAACACATCTCAGACGGCAAGAGAACTTTCCAATGTCGAGGTCAGCTGTGAGTCTACTTAGCGAAAAACTTTGTCCATTTGTCGAAGGAGAGACAACGAGAATGCGAGCTCCCGTGGATGTGATAAAAAAAAGGTAGCGTGTGCTTTGTATTACCTGGCCGTCGAGGGAAGACTATCTAAGAAAACGTTGAATGTTTTTGGACTGGCAAAGCAGACTGTATCAGTTATTGTCCGTCATGTATGTTGCGGACTCAACACCTAGGTCCAGAGTATATAAAGTCACCAAAAACGAATGGACAATGAAGGTGACGGCAAAAGAGTGAGGAGTGTCCTGGCCAGATATCTAGATCCCTAGTTTGATTGTTGTAAAATGTCCTTTGTCACATTGTTTACGTGTCTAATAAAGATTTGATAAATTAATGATGGCTCAGGTGTGATTCACTACAATAGCACAATGGATTCCAGTTAATTGCAATACCACAACACTGGATATTGTTCAGATAAGTTAAATTTAAGAACTTGCACACAAAGCAACACTGGAGATGACTATGACGTGCGCATTTTCCGCGCATGCGTATTAGGTCGCGTTGCGCCGGCGGACGGAGGGGAGGGAGGGGGTCTTAAACGGGGGCATTGTTGTGTGTGGACAAGGATAAGGTTAGGTGGGATTTACCCTGGATAACCTTATCCGGCTTAGTGTAAACGGGGCCTTAGAAGATGATTCGCCTCTCATCAATTAATGCTTATCAGCAGATAGGACAGCTGTCTCTAAAACAACCTGAACAGTCCAACAGCGATCAATTCAACTCCATACATGAACCTGGATGAAGGAGAATATTCACAGTCATATTCCAGAAAACTGTTCTTGGTTCTACAAACCCCGTTTCCATATGAGTTGGGAAATTGTGTTAGATGTAAATATAAACGGAATACAATGATTTGCAAATCCTTTTCAAGCCATATTAAGTTGAATATGCTAGAAAGACAACATATTTGATGTTCAAACTGATAAACATTTTTTTTTTTTTGCAAATAATCATAACTTTAGAATTTGATGCCAGCAACACGTGACAAAGAAGTTGGGAAAGGTGGCAATAAATACTGATAAAGTTGAGGAATGCTCATCAAACACTTATTTAGAACATCCCACAGGTGAACAGGCAAATTGGGAACAGGTGGGTGCCATGATTGGGTATAAAAGTAGATTCCATGAAATGCTCAGTCATTCACAAACAAGGATGGGGTGAGGGTCACCACTTTGTCAACAAATGCGTGAGCAAATTGTTGAACAGTTCAAGAAAAACCTTTCTCAACCAGCTATTGCAAGGAATTTAGGGATTTCACCATCTACGGTCCGTAATATCATCAAAGGGTTCAGAGAATCTGGAGAAATCACTGCACGTAAGCAGCTAAGCCCGTGTACAAATGTTTGTCAATCTGACCTCATGCAAAGCCTGTATTTCTCCAGATATGTACTGCATACCTGCCAACTACTCCGGTTTTCCCGTAATTAGTACGGTTTTCATCAACCTATTCCGGGTTACGGTTGCAGTGATAAAAAATACGGTTTTTCATTAATTAAAAATTTTTTTTTTTTTTAAATGCGCGAGGCTATTTATAGCACCGCTGCCAAGCACGAGGCACCTGTTGCCATTGTTTCCAAACGAGCGAACGATCATGGAATCAGCCGGAGAAAAATCGCAAACGAGTCTTAAACCGAAAAGAAAACTGCAGTCATTCCGTGAAGAATATTCAAAAGCCTATCCGGGAATAATTATCCGTTCCAAAAAGGGTGAAAACTACGCCAATTGCACCTTGTGCAGACAAGATTTTTCGATCGGACACGGAGGAATTAGCGATGTAAAAGACCACGTTGGGACAAAAAAACACAAGTCTAATGCCGTTGCTAGCGATACAATTTGGATTTTAGCCACAAAAAGGTAATGACACCAATGTTATCTATTGGAATTGTTTAGTACTGTTATACTGTTAAAAGTGTTTATACTATTTATGCTTTCAAGTCCAAGTTGAAGAAATCTTGTTAAATGTTGACAGCATAACTACCAAAATACAGAAGTATGTCCTTAATATTTTTGCAGTGCTATTTCTGTTGAAAAGTTCAAATGATTACATTAGAGATGTGATGTGCCACTTTTCAAGTGTCTGATGGCTTAAATTAATTTTCATTAATTTTTCATATTTTGAATTCTTTTGAAAGGCTTACAAAAAAACTACATTTGAATTGTAATTCCATGCTATTGACAGGACTATTAATTTGAATGAAGTTAGCTTACCATGTTTACAGTATGATAATTGTGATAGAAATGTGAATTTTAGGCACAGAATATTTTTTACAATTGAACAAGGCAGTAGATTATACAAGCTTGGACAGAAAGTTAATAATGACACCAATTTTTTTTTTTAATGGAATTGTTTAGTACTGTTTTACCATTTGTTTACTGTAAAAAGTGTTTATACTTTCAATGAACAAATTGAAGTCTTGTGAAAGGTTGACAGGATAACTGGCATTAACTGTCAAAATAATTTCAAACTATTGAAGTTAGCTTACAGAATAAACATGTCAATCAACCCATATGATTTTTGCTGTAATATTTTTGTTTTGAAAAGTCACTGTGACTGATAGAAAAGTGATGGTTTTAGCAACATTTTAAGCTGTCTGAATGCTAATAATCATTTTGCATCGGGGGGCGAAGCCTGAACCCCCCACCAGGACTTTGTCCTGGACCTACCGGGGCCTGCGGCCCCTGGACCCTGGCTACTAGGTTTTTCTGATTTCAAAAGTTGGCAGGTATGGTACTGCAATGTGTCAAAGTGGCTTATTGTCGTGCGTGTGTGTCATTCCCAGTGTGTGGAGACATCCACGGCCAGTTCTTTGACCTGATGAAGTTGTTTGAAGTGGGAGGCTCCCCTGCCAACACGCGCTACCTCTTTCTAGGGGACTATGTGGACAGAGGCTATTTCAGTATCGAGGTAAGAGTGGATTTATTTTCCAGCACCAGCTGGATACACACCTGTTATTTAATACATGCGCTCCAATACAACAGCTGTTGAAGAAGTTACACCAGTGCTTCACTCTCCATCGTGAATATAAATAGTATAATTTGTCTGTAACCTGGCACATGAACAATAACAAGATCTGATAGATCTAAATATTTGTAACTATACCTCTGCATAACCTTGTAAGCTTATTACCATTAAAGGAAACAACACACCGGTATTTCCTCGTCTCCCACCATGGTTACAGTGAAGCCAAGTGCTACATAGGTTTCTCATATTCTGGTTTCTCATATTCTGAGTTACACTTATTAGCACAGTTTTGATTGACAATAGCTATGTGCACATGGACACATGTAATCAGATTAAAAGCCTAACCGGAATAAACATGCTTCATGTAAATACGCTATTCGGAATATTGTGACCCTTGCATGTATAAGGTTAGAAGTATCCTTACTGCGCATGTCTTTGATGTCACATATACTTTGGTGGTGGAGCTGGGACTACCGTATTTTTCGGAGTATAAGTCGCACCGGAGTATAAGTCGCACCTGCCGAAAATGCATAATAAAGAAGGAAAAAAACATATACACCGTATTTTTCGGAGTATACGTCGCACCGGCCGAAAATGCACAATAAAGAAGAAAAAAAACATATATAAGTCGCACTGGAGTATAAGTCGCATTTTTGGGGGAAATGTATTTGATAAAAGCCAACACCAAGAATAGACATTTGAAAGGCAATTTAAAATAAATAAAGAATAGTGAACAACAGGCTGAATAAGTGTACGTTATATGAGGCATAAATAACCAACTGGTATGTTAACGTAACATATTATGGTAAGAGTCATTCAAATAACTATAACATATAGAACATGCTATACGTTTACCAAACAATCTGTCACTCCCGATCGCTAAATCCCATGAAATCTTCCTCGGTGTCGCTCCTGGTATGCGCCCCGCTAGCGTCCATTCTTTCTGCTGCTCGATCACCATTTTCTGCTGCATATTTCACTACGTCCAGCTTGTAATCTGCAGTATATGATTTCCTTTTCGGTGCCATTTTAGTTCAGTCCTTCTCAGTTTTTATAAGTTACCGCGATTGTTGATGTGATCCATTTTAATAGCTCCGGCAGTAGCGTATAGCATATAGCAGTTAGCATTCCAAAACCCACAATGCACTTCTGCCATGACCCGCCCCCGCCGAATTCTTATTGGTTGGCGTGTGAGTGACGATTGCTGCCATTTGCTTCATCTCTTACGCGAATGAGATAAATAATATTATTTGATATTTTACGGTAATGTGTTAATAATTTCACACATAAGTCGCTCCTGAGTATAAGTCGCACCCCCGGCCAAACTATGAAAAAAACTGCGACTTATAGTCCGAAAAATACGGTAAATATAATAGTCTCGGAATGAAGCGATTGTCTTGGTTCTGTCTCCCCCCATTCAACATGTACAGAAGAAGCATTACATACTGTTGAGTTTGTTGCTTTAAAACCAGACTAGAAAAAACTAAAGTATGGTCTGGAGTGTCATGTGTCGATGTAACAATAAAAGAAGACATCCAGTTGTCGTCTTAAGAAGCTGTTTTATTCACGACTTTTTACAGCTAATTCAAGTGCTAACTGCTAGCCTCAAAGACATACACAGAATGTTGTAACATAAAGACGCGCCACAATGATGGTCGCAGCGTGTAACCGACTTGGACTGGTTGTTGTCATATTCATGGTTCACAAACCCTTGTGAGTTATCCCATCCAGTTCTTAGTTGGAGGGCAGCGGATTGGGGAAGGGCGTGCGTTTAGGTGAGTGCATTCAGTAGGTATGGAAGGTCAGGTTGGGTTGGCCTGCGTAGGAGGACGTGCGTTTTGGCTTTGTGCTAGTGTTCCGCCCGGGGGTCTCTAACTTTTTGTGAGTAGCTTGTATTGAACAGAAGACGTAAACATGTGATTACTGTGGTCTTCAATTTCTCCAGGCCAAAGACTCCCAAACTGATGAAGCTACAGGGATGTCCAAAGTGGGGCCCAGGGGCCATTTGTAGCCGGCAGCTCGAGTTTTGTTAGCCAACAGCATATTGTTGACCAAAAATTAAACCAACAAAAGTAAAACTGTGAGCGAAAAGATGTAATTAATGAGAAAACGCTTACATTTTGATACTAACAACTTTGATATAATAATATATGTTGTAACCTACAACAGAAACATGACACAAAGTTCTGTCTTTAAATGTGTATATATATATATATATATATATATATATATATATATATATATATATATATATATATATATATATATATATGTCTTAATAAGGTTATCCAAAAAATAGTGCTCGATACCGTAGTAGAGCGCAATATATGTATGTGTGGGGAAAAAAAATCACAAGACTATTTCATCTCTACAGGCCTGTTTCATGAGGGGGGTACCCTCAATCGTCAGGAGATTTTAATGGGAGCATTCGCATACCATGGTTTATATAGGGCACAGAGTGGGTGGGTACAAGCTGGCCTAGGGGCGTGGTGATTGGTTCATGTGTTACCTAGGAGGTGTTTCCGTCTATGGCGGCATGTTGTTACAATTTCGCTGCGCTTGTTGAGGGATGACAGGTCTGGACGGTAGATAATAAACAGTTTCTCTTTCAAGCATAGGTTGCATCTTTTATTACCACTATTGTAAGGTGTGCTGGATGCAAGAATGTGCCATGTTATTGAATATTCAACATTATTGTCTTTGAGGTCCCAAATGTGTTTGCTGAGTTCTGTGGTATTTCGCAGGTTTTTGTTCCTGAAAGAAGCCTTGTGGTTGTTCCATCTGGTTTTGAATTCACCCTCGGTTAATCCTACATATGTGTCGGATGTGTTAATGTCCTTGTGTATTACCTTAGATTGGTAGACAACTGATGTTTGTAAGCATCCCCCGTTGAGGGGGCAATCAGGTTTCTTTCGACAGTTACATGCTTTGTTGGTTTTGGAGTCGTTCTGACTGGGGGTCGACGGCTCATTTGCAATTGTTTTGTTGTGGTTTGAGATGATTTGTCGTATATTGTTCATGCAGCTGTAGCTCAATTTGATGTTGTTCTTGTTGAATACTTTTCTTAGGTTGTTGTCTTTGGGAAAGTGTTTGTCAATCAGGTTGAGGAATTTGTGTCCAATGTTCGTTGAGACGTTTTTGCTGTATGGGGGGTTGTACCAGATGATACCGTTTCGTTTTCTGTTCTTTTTTGGCTGGTTTCCTGGCGTGGGTTCATAGGTGAGGGTGAAATTGTATCCGCTTTCATCAAGGGCTTTTTGGTACGGGGGGGTTGCTTGGTCAAATTCAGCTTTGCTAGATGACAGCATCGATAGCCTTTTATTGATTCCGGTAGGTATTCTTTTCGTGGTGGTGGGTGGATGGTTGCTGTCATGGTGCACGTATTGGAGTGTTGTGTTGGGTTTCGTGAATGGTTGGTAGCTGTTATTTCTCAGGTTGAAAGTGACGTCAAGAAAGTTGACGGTTTGCTTGTTGGCTTCAATCGTGATCCGTAGGCCGTTCTCTTTGAAAATTTGGCATATGCGCTTCTTGGTATTCTCGCTGCTCCTTGGCGAGGCGCGACACACTGCCAGTCCGTCATCACGGTAAATACCAAGGTTCAGATTGAGGCTAGCGAGCTGGGAGAGGAGGAAACTCCCAACGAGTTCACACGTTTCTGCTCCGTCAAAACTTCCCATAGTGACGTCAAATGTTGCATTGTTCTTTTTTTGCCATGGTGTACTGTTGTGGATTAGAATGGAGTTTTTTGCGTGAATGATGATGTTTCTTTCGTTGCCTGTGATTGAGTCGTAGTCTGAGGCGAAGTCTAGTGCTTGAGTCAGTAGGTCTTGCGTGATGGAAGGGTATGCGAATGCTCCCATTAAAATCTCCTGACGATTGAGGGTACCCCCCTCATGAAACAGGCCTGTAGAGATGAAATAGTCTTGTGATTTTTTTTCCCCACACATACATATATTGCGCTCTACTACGGTATCGAGCACTATTTTTTGGATAACCTTATTAAGACATATACTCCGCTCCAAATTGACATTTGTTGAGCACTGTACGACGATCAGAAATGGAAAAATTCAACATCGACTACTCCACGAAGAACATTCCCATACCCGCGCAGAATGACTACAAGCTAAGGCTCATAGAAAAGACGGAACACTTCCTAAGAAGGATGCGGTGGAAAGCACATTTTTTCCTCCACCCTGAAACAAAAGGAATGCAAAAGGAAACTTACGGATTCAAATCTACCAAGAACCCACCCACAGTTGAGGAACTAAAGGATTTTGAGAACGACATGCTCAAAATGATACAATCAGTCAAATTCAAGCCAATCCGCAACCCACTCCTCACCAAGCTGAAAAATGACAAGGAGCGCATCAAGAAAGTAAACAACCTCATCATAGCTGCCGATAAAACCACAAACTTCTACAGAATGGACATACCAGAACACCACACCTTACTGGACAGAAGCATCACCAAATCATACAAAAAAGCGTAACCCAATACCTTACAGAACATCCACCTGGAAAATAAAAGGATCGCGGCTGAACTGGACATTGAGGACAGGGTGGACGCCACAGCCAACAAGGAAGCCTTCATCACATTGAAGGATCACAAACCCAACTTCGCAAACAACCCAACATGCCGACTAATAAACCCAACTAAATCTGAAATAGGAAAAATCAGCAAAATAATCCTGGACAGAGTCAACACGAAAATCAAGGACAAAACACCACTCAACCAATGGAGAAATACAGCAGCAGTAATCAAATGGTTCAACAACATCCAAGACAAACAACAGCACAACTTTATCTCCTTTGATATCGAGGAATTTTACCCTTCCATCACGCAAGACCTACTGACTCAAGCACTAGACTTCGCCTCAGACTACGACTCAATCACAGGCAACGAAAGAAACATCATCATTCACGCAAAAAACTCCATTCTAATCCACAACAGTACACCATGGCAAAAAAAGAACAATGCAACATTTGACGTCACTATGGGAAGTTTTGACGGAGCAGAAACGTGTGAACTCGTTGGGAGTTTCCTCCTCTCCCAGCTCGCTAGCCTCAATCTGAACCTTGGTATTTACCGTGATGACGGACTGGCAGTGTGTCGCGCCTCGCCAAGGAGCAGCGAGAATACCAAGAAGCGCATATGCCAAATTTTCAAAGAGAACGGCCTACGGATCACGATTGAAGCCAACAAGCAAACCGTCAACTTTCTTGACGTCACTTTCAACCTGAGAAATAACAGCTACCAACCATTCACGAAACCCAACACAACACTCCAATACGTGCACCATGACAGCAACCATCCACCCACCACCACGAAAAGAATACCTACCGGAATCAATAAAAGGCTATCGATGCTGTCATCTAGCAAAGCTGAATTTGACCAAGCAAACCCCCCGTACCAAAAAGCCCTTGATGAAAGCGGATACAATTTCACCCTCACCTATGAACCCACGCCAGGAAACCAGCCAAAAAAGAACAGAAAACGAAACGGTATCATCTGGTACAACCCCCCATACAGCAAAAACGTCTCAACGAACATTGGACACAAATTCCTCAACCTGATTGACAAACACTTTCCCAAAGACAACAACCTAAGAAAAGTATTCAACAAGAACAACATCAAATTGAGCTACAGCTGCATGAACAATATACGACAAATCATCTCAAACCACAACAAAACAATTGCAAATGAGCCGTCGACCCCCAGTCAGAACGACTCCAAAACCAACAAAGCATGTAACTGTCGAAAGAAACCTGATTGCCCCCTCAACGGGGGATGCTTACAAACATCAGTTGTCTACCAATCTAAGGTAATACGCAAGGACATTAACACATCCGACACATATGTAGGATTAACCGAGGGTGAATTCAAAACCAGATGGAACAACCACAAGGCTTCTTTCAGGAACAAAAACCTGCGAAATACCACAGAACTCAGCAAACACATTTGGGACCTCAAAGACAATAATGTTGAATATTCAATAACATGGCAAATTCTTGCATCCAGCACACCTTACAATAGTGGTAATAAAAGATGCAACCTATGCTTGAAAGAGAAACTGTTTATTATCTACCGTCCAGACCTGTCATCCCTCAACAAGCGCAGCGAAATTGTAACAACATGCCGCCATAGACGGAAACACCTCCTAGGTAACACATGAACCAATCACCACGCCCCTAGGCCAGCCTGTACCCACCCACTCTGTGCCCTATATAAACCATGGTATGCGAATGCTCCCATTAAAATCTCCTGACGATTGAGGGTACCCCCCTCATGAAACAGGCCTGTAGAGATGAAATAGTCTTGTGATTTTTTTTCCCCACACATACATATATATATATATATATATATATATATATATATATATATATATATATATATATATATATATATAATATATATATATATAATATATATATATATATATATATATATATATATATATATATATATATATATATATATATATACACATATACATGTGTATATATATTAATGGAAGCGCCTCACAATAGGAAGGTCCTTGGTTCGATCCCTGGGCTTGGGGTCTTTCTGTGTGGAGTTTGCATGTGCTCCCCGTGACTGTGTGGGTTCCCTCCGGGTATTCCGGCTTCCTCCAAAGACATGCACCTGGGGATAGGTTGATTGGTAACACTAAATTGGCCCTAGTGCAGTGGTTCTTAACCTTGTTGGAGGTACCTTGTTGGGGCGGCATGGCGTAGTGGGTAGAGCAACCGTGCCAGAAACCTGAGGATTGCAGATTCGCTCCCCGCCTCTTACCATCCAAAAATCGCTGCCGTTGTGTCCTTGGGCGGGACACTTCACCCTTTGCCCCCGGTGCCACTCACACCGGTGAATTGAATGATGAATGATAGGTGGTGGTCGGAGGGGCCGTTGGCGCAAATTGCAGCCACGCTTCCGTCAGTCTACCCCAGGGCAGCTGTGGCTATGAAAGTAGCTTACCACCACCAGGTGTGAATGATTGATGGGTTCTACATGTAAAGCGACTTTGGGTACTTAGAAAAGCGCTATATAAATCCCAGTTATTATTATTATTATTATTACCGAACCCCTTAGTTTCATATGCGCATTCACCGAACCCTTCTTTAGTGAAAAATAAAATGTTGTTTTTTTTTCAAATTCAAGACAAAGTTATATGTTTTTGGTAACACTTTAGTATGGGGAACATATTCTAAGTAACAAAGACTTAATTTAGAGTTATTTGGTTTGGGTTAGGGTTAGAGGGTTAGGGTCAGGGTTAGAGGGTCAGGGTTATAATGAGGCCATGCCGAATAAGGCATTAATAAGTAATTAATAATGATTAGTTAAGAGCCAATATGTTACTAATTTGCATGTTAATAAGCAACTAATTAATGGTGAATATGTTCCCCATACTAAAGTGTTACCATGTTTTTTTTACTGGTGCACAAAATGAACCGTGCATGAACATCACCTTGTTCAAACAACAAAACCAACACAGTGCATAAACTCACAACAAATTACATACCTGCAAATCAGTCTGACTTCTGCTGTTGTCGTATCCGCATTACGCTGATAGGGAGAAGTTTTTATTTACACGATGAGTCGGGTGTGTTTTGACCTCCGCCGAACCCCTGAGCCCGACTCACTGAACCCCTAGGGTTCGATCGAACCCAGGTTAAGAACCACTGCCCTAGTGTGTGAATGTGAGTGTTGTCTGTCTATCTGTGTTGGTCATGTGATGAGGTGGCGACTTGTCCAGGGTGTACCCCGCCTACCGTCCGAATGAAGCCGAGATTGGCTCCAGCACCCCCCGCCACCCGGAGAGGGACAAGCGGTAGAAAATGGATGGATGGATGGATAATAATTTTTGCTTTTAGCATTTTTTTTCCCAAAAATTTAAAAATGCTCCCCGCATGCCTAAACTTTTCAGTATGTGACCCATAGTGGAAAAACCTTAGGCATTTGTGTCCTACTTATATATCTGTATAAATTACACTGGTTCTAAAGGTATGCTGTTATTTTGCAATACTAAGATGTACAGTATAGTGCCGCTAATAACTATAGCTCAGGGATGGGCAATTCATTTTTACTGGGGGCCGCATGAGCAACCCGAGCACTGCTGGAGGGCCGCATCGACAATATTTAAATTAAATTTTGCTCATTATTATTTTTGATATACCGTAAGATGAATAATACTAATACTAATAATTAATAATAATAATAATAATACTTTCATTTAATCTAACTTAACTTTATACAAAAGCAGATTGCTTTTAATGGTTTTATTTTTAACACAGTCTTACACTACACTTCCTGATGTACAATACAATGCAAACATGTCAATTTCTGCACAGGGTTAATTTAAAGTTTATCTTGCATCCTCTTTAGAAGTCCAACATTTTTCCCTGTCAGATTTGGACAACCATCTGTTGTCACACCTGCCAGCTTGTCCCATTTCAGTCCTAACATGTCCAAACACGCATTTACCTATGTGAACAAGTCATTACCTGTGGTTTTCTCTTTAATTGACTGCATGGCTGCCAGTTCCTCCGTGATCAGCAGTTATCCCACGTAAGAAGATGAGCAGCTGGGCGGTGTTACGTACATCACAGCTCTCATCCAAAACCAGCGAAAAACAGTCGAAGTTGGCCGTTCTGTTCTTCAGCTGAAGCTCCAAGTTTCAGGTGTTGTGCCGGATAATGCACCCCCGGCGTAGAATGCACCCCCTGATGGGAGTGTTATATCAACGAAAGCCCACACTTAAAATTTCCACGTGCAAGATTGAATCTATTTAAAATAGTTATTTAATAAGAAGCCAAAAGTGCAAAAACAATAATGTTCGTGTTGGAGGAGTTGTGAATGAATGAAATATGAAATCCGTGCTGCAGTCTGCAGGTATACTTAATGTTGTGGCCCTTTTTTAAATTTATTTTGTAATTTATGATTGGCCTCACGCGGGCCGGACAGGGACGCACAAAGGGATGTGGCCCGTGGGCCGCAGAATGCCCAGGTCTGCTATAGCTGGTAACTAGAGCGCTAATTGCTCGCTATCTTAAATACTAACATTAATATAATATAACAATTATTTATTCATGTTTTTATTTTAAACCTGCAAGGTATAGTAAGTAGGAAGGAAATTAGAATTTGGCTACAATTTAGCACATTTACATTTTATATGGTGATTAATGTGCATTGTCCAATGTAACAAAGATATAGCAAATGACAACTTCCTATCAGGTGTTTTATTATTATACATATATGAACAAGCATAGTTATGTGTCCAGTGGGACAGGTTAAAGATAAGTTGGTTGTTTATACATTATTTAATGTTTCTGTGGGGCCTGGTTGAAAATGCATCAAGGGCCGGTGCCGCTCCCTGGACCGCTGGTTGGGGACCATTGGTTTAATTAATCAAACATTTCATGACCACCATGCAATACTTCTAGGGATCCCCTTAGGGTTGCTGACCTCCCGTGGAAGAAATCTGTTCTAATGTAACCTTAATCCGTCCCAGGCTCCACAAAAACAAGTAAATAGTACAATATCAACGCAGTACAACTACAGTAGTTTTATGGTGCAATAAGCGTTCTACATACCCTTCCGCCTACTCCCATGTAAATAGTTCTCTTTTTGTGTGTGTACAATATTAATAATTCAAGGGAGTGTGTCGTAATCACTAGACATCACATTGTGAGAACCTCCTTCAAATTGTTTTCATGTCCGTTTCCACGAGGCAGTTGTTGTTGTCGTTGGCTGTATTGTGTGTTCTTGTGCAATAACGTTACTCTCGGCATACACAATAACTTCAGTTATTTCCAACCACATTAGCTTCATGCTATTACTACATTTGAAGTTGGCTCGTTTTGTTTTTAAGAACATAGATGACAACTGCAGCGGGTGAAATCAAACATAACGCATACGCATGTGACTTGACAGAGCCACCGGTGTAATATGATCGGATTCCAGTGACATAAAGTCACTCGATGCATTACGATCATCATTTATCAAATATATGGACGTTTCTTTCTGTAGTCTATACCAGTGTTTCTTAACCATAAGCCATTTAGAGGGCCGCCAAAAAATATGCGTTTTGTAATTGTGATCTGTATGGGCTGCAGCGGTATTCAGTTGTAATACACTTTTTTACCACTTGTGGCAGTAATGACTATCTCAAACTAACAGAAGAATTCTGGAGCTAAAGTTGTTAAGAAGTTTCTTAAGGCCCAAAATTATAGAATGATGACTAAAGTGGTGAAGCTGTGTTTTCATTTGCACTAAAATGTTATTGACGGTTTATTTAATGAATACACACACACACACACACACACACACACACACGCACACACACACACACACACACGCACACACACACACACACACACTCAAGCACACATTCTTGTATTTTTTATGCCTGCCTCTTTAGGACCACCCTATCTAGATATATAAAGATTTCTATTTACAACATTAATAATATATACAAACCATGCAAATATAAAAAAGGTAAGCTTTTAGTTTATTTGTTTTAATCTTTGAATTTTTTGTTTATAATTGTTTTTTAATCTTCATTATCTACTTCAAGTTATTACAGTATGTCTCTATATACATATATATATATATATATTTTTTTTTTTATTAATTTGGGCCAAAGGGGGCGCATTCCAATTTCTTACACACACTTATTATTACATATATTGGCCAGAGGGGGAGCACTTCACATTTTTACACACACTTGTTATTTCATATGTTGACCAGAGGGGGAGCACTTTTAAAACCGACACAGTCAATTTGAAAAATCCCTCCTTTTTGGGACCACCCTAATTTTGATAGATTTCACCACCAGGGGTGTAAATGAGACATTCTCTATTAGATGCAATGGTTTTCCATATTGGGACCATGATTTATGTCTTAACTTGTTCACCGGTCCTCTGGACGGTTGATGTCTCAAGAAGGGGTAGAAATTAGAGATGTCCGATAATAACTTTTTTGCACCCCTGACAATAATCCGATATTGTCCAACTCTTAATTACAGATTCCGATATCAACCGATACCGATATATACAGTCGAGGAATTAACACATTGTTATGCCTAATTTGTTGTGATGCCCCGCTGGATGCATTAAACAATGTAACAAGGTTTTCCCAAATAAATCAACTCAAGTTGTGGAAACAAATGCCAACATGGCACTGCCATATTTATTGTTGAAGTCACAAAGTGCATTATTTTTTTTAACATGCCTCAAAACAGCAGCTTGGAATTTGGGACATGCTCTCCCTGAGAGAGCATGAGGAGGTTGAGGTGGGGGGGGGGGGGGGGTTGTATTTTGTAGCATCCCGGAAGAGTTAGTGCTGCAAGGGGTTCTGGGTATTTGTTCTGTTGTGTTTATGTTGTGTTACGGTGCGGATGTTCTCCCGAAATGTGTTTGTCATTCTTGTTTGGTGTGGGTTCACAGTGTGGCGCCTGTGCAACACATCGCTCTGTTTGTCTCCTTGGAGTCGCACTCGCAGGACTAACCGCTAACCATCGTGCTGAGTAGAGTCTGGAGACACTTCTTAGTCGCATTTCTCGCCGGTTTGGTGGTGCAGTGTTACTCTCTGATTGTGATGATGTACTCACTGATGTGATTGTACTCACGTGAAAGAGTCATTCAAAAGGGACGCACGCTCAGGGAGACAAAATGACATTTCCATATTCCTTGTTACACACATGCAGGAGTTGCATGACATCCAGGAGGGTGCCTGTCTTGTCAGAACACTAGTTCAAGTTTGAGAGCAAGCTGCAATAAAGGTGGGGCTTTAGTAGTCTGCTAGCTATTAGAGGCGCTATACAGTATTTGAATATTTTACTATTACACAATAACTATAATATAACTATAATAATAATAATTTTTAGAGATGTCCGATAATGGCTTTTTTGCCGATATCCGATATTGTCCAACTCTTAATTACCGATTCCGATATCAACCGATACCGATATATACAGTCGAGGAATTAACACATTATTATGCCTAATTTTGGTGTGATGCCCCGCTGGATGCATTAAACAATGTAACAAGGTTTTCCAAAATAAATCAACTCAAGTTGTGGAAAAAAATGATAACATGGCACTGCCATATTTATTATTGAAGTCACAAAGTGCATTATTTTTTTTAACATGCCTCAAAACAGCAGCTTGGAATTTGGGACATGAGGAGGTTGAGGTGGGGGGGTTGTATTTTGTAGCGTCCCGGAAGAGTTAGTGCTGCAAGGGGTTCTGGGTATTTGTTCTGTTGTGTTTATGTTGTGTTACGGTGCGGATGTTCTCCCGAAATGTGTTTGTCATTCTTGTTTGGTGTGGGTTCACAGTGTGGCGCATATTTGTAACAGTGTTAAAGTTGTTTATACGGCCACCCTCAGTGTGACCTGTATGGCTGTTGACCAAGTATGCCTTGCATTCACCTGTGTGTGTGAAAAGCCGTAGGTATTATGTGACTGGGCCGACACGCAAGGGCAGCGCCTTTAAGGTTTGTTGGCGCTCTCTACTTCTCCCTACGTCCGTGTACCACTCAGTACAGCGGCGTTTTAAAAAGTCATACATTTTACTTTTTGAAACCGATACCGATAGCTTCCGATATTACATTTTAAAGCATTTATCGGCCGATAATATCGGCAGCCCGATATTATCGGACATCTCTAGCAGAAATACAAGAACACACACACACACACATGATCATTTATTATTAATTTAGTTAGATGTATTTATTTTATTATTTCAGCACTGCGTAAATGTATGTAATAAAAATAAAAACATCTGTTTAAATGAGTCCCTTCTTTTGCAGTATAATTTATTTAGCACAGTATTTGTTTTTGTAATCAGCCTAAGCCTTAATTATAATCCTTGTTTAATAACACATGGTTTCATATCATTTGACAAGGTATATCTTTTTAAACTGTAAGTAGGTTAGATGTAATTATTGAACATGATTAAATTCAAGAGTAAGAGTATTAATTCAGCGTTATTATTTGAGTGGGTCCCGGGCCCCTCTGTAGTGGAAAAGTTGGAAAAGGTCAAGAACCACTGGTGTATACACAATGCAAGCACGCTGGTATTCCTGCTATTACTTTGTCTGGCTGAAGTGTGCCGTGGCGAGATGAGTGTTATGTCACTGACATGAGTTCGGAGGGAGGTGAGCAGTATTTAGTCCACCTTTGTAACGCTCGTCAAGGGCAGAATGAACAAATGTAGAGCAGGTACTCTCAGGACAACGTCTGAAATATATATTCATCTATTACCTACCGCTTATTCTGTTCAGGGTCCCAAGGAAGATGGACTGGTCTAATATACAAACAAGCATTCACACACTTATGAACAATTTATAGTCTCAGATTAACCTCAAATATGATAGCTTTATGTCAACTGTGCTGCCCTATGTCTCAATCAGCAGTGTTCTTTATTTCATCATTTTTCACAAAAACAATTTGATTCTATGTAATCATTGTGCCCTCGCAGACATTAATGTAAAAGCTTCTACCGTATTTTTCGGAGTATAAGTCGCACCTGCCGAAAATGCATAATAAAAAAGGAAAAAAACATATATAAGTCGCACTGGAGCCCGGCCAAACTATGAAAAAAACTGTGACTTATAGTCCGAAAAATACGGTACATGGCATGTGTGGTATTTGACAAACTGTTGTACGATGAGACCAACATTATAATAGCCTGCATGAATGTGACCATGACTAAATACAACTGGCAACCTCAAATGTAAGTCATGCAAGTACCGCACAGTAGTACCTCAGTTTTCCTCAGTAATGCGTTCCAAAAGAACTGATGAAAACCGAATCGTGCAAAAACTAAAGCAAATGTTCCGATATAAAAACTGATGTAAATGAAAAAAACACATTTTTGCAAGAATAATTATAGTTTTACATGCAGAAAACAATGTGAAATAATTTGGATAATTGAATATTTAACATACAATATTGTCATGACCACTCATGACTAGGGATGTCCGATAATATCGGACTGCCGATATTATCGGCCCATAAATGCTTTAAAATGTAATATCGGGAATTATCGGTATCGGTTTCATAAAGTAAAATGTATGACTTTTTGAAATGCCGCTGTGTACACGGACGTAGGGAGAGGTACAGAGCGCCAATAAATCTTAAAGGCACTTCCTTTGCGTGCCGGCCCAGTCACATGATATCTACGGCTTTTCATATTCACAAGTCAATGCAAGACATACTTGGTCAACAGCCATACAGGTCACACTGAGGGTGGCCGTATAAACGACTTTAACACTGTTACAAATATGCGCCACACTGTGAACCCACACCAAACAAGAATGACAAACACATTTCGGGAGAACATCCACACCGTAACACAACATAAACACAACAGAACAAATACCCAGAACCCCTTGCAACACTAACTCTTCCGGGACGCTGCAATACACCCCCTCCCCCCCCCCACCTCAACCCCGCCCACCTCAACCTCCTCATAGTCTCTCTCAGGGAGAGCATGTCCCAAATTCCAAGCTGCTGTTTTGAGGCATGTTAAAAAAAAATGCACTTTGTGACTTCAATAATAAATATGGCAGTGCCATGTTGGCATTTTTTTCCATAACTTGAGTTGATTTATTTAGGAAAACCTGGTCACATTGTTTAATGCATCCAGCGGGGCATCACAACAAAATTAGGCATAATAATGTGTTAATTCCACCACTGTATATATCGGTATCGATTGATATCGGTATCGGTAATTAAGATTTGGACAATATCGGAATATCGGATATCGGTAAAAAAGCCATTATCGGACATCTCTACTCATGACAGGTTGGATTTATGTTTATTGATCTTGTATTTTTGGTATTATTTCCTGTCCAGCGCTCTTATTTCTTGTTTTGCTTCCTGTCTGCCCTCATTTCTCAGCCACTCTACCTCTGGTTTATGCGCTAACCCTAATCACTAATCAGGAGGGTCTATCCACCAGCGTCAACTTCCTTGCGATGCTGGTTTGTTGTGGTATTTTCAATGGTGTCCTTTTTGGTTTTTTTTGCCTTGTATCACCCGTGATCTACTGCCGCAGCCATGCTGGTGCTCCCTCCATTGCGTCTGTGATAAAAGGACATTTTACTTGCACGTCGCCTGCTGTCCCTGTATCTTGGGGTCATGCCTACAGCCATCATGTCTTCTACTTTTACTCAACACTTTTTGGCAAACACAGCAATGAGCGGGAGGGAAGCAAAGCTACATGAATCCCACCTTTGTACTTTGCTATGACATACTTGCCAACCTTGAGACCTCCGAATTCGGGAGATGGGGGCGGGGGGTCTATATTGTAGCGTCCCAGAAGAGTTAGTGCTGCAAGGGGTTCTGGGTATTTGTTCTGTTGTGTTACGGTGCGGATGTTCTCCTGAAATGTGTTTGTCATTCTTGTTTGGTGTGGGTTCACAGTGTGGCGCATATTAGTAACAGTGTTAAAGTTGTTTATACGGCCATCCTCAGTGTGACCTGTATGGCTGTTGATCAAGTATGTCTTGCATTAATATATCATGTGACTGGGCCGGCACGCTGTTTGTATGGAGGAAAAGAGGACGTGACGACAGGTTGTAGAGGACGCTAAAGGCAGTGCCTTCAAGGCACGCCCCCAATATTATTGTCCAGGTGGAAATCGGGAGAAATTCGGGAGAATGGTTGCCCCGGGAGATTTTCGGGAGGGGCACTGAAATTCGGGAGTCTCCCGGGAAAATCGGGAGGGTTGGCAAGTATGCTATGAGTTCTTTTTTTTTAACTCAACAATGATCTCTTTTAACAAAGTGCTGACACTTGTGTTGTATCTAAAAATGCACAGACAACAACTGTGTTCTCACCTGACTTATTTGCATAGTTGTATAGATAGATACTTTATTCATCTCCAAGATCTATACATTCATTAAATGATACAATCGGATGCATGGGCTAGACAGCACAACATGTCACACTGTCGAGACTCCACAAGATCACAGCAATAGGCTACAAATTTCAACCTTCTTTAGCCGCAGGGTGGGTTCATTTCAAGTCACATTCAATAAGAAAACACAACAGACTAGGTCACCAGTATTCTTTGTTTGGGCACTCAATTCAGCTGAATGGTTGCAAACTGACTGTTTTTTCCCTTTGTACGTGTACACCGTACACACAACTTGTACACGTAAACCAATAGAATGTAGGGGGTACGAAACTGGAGATCCTGCTGTAATGATCTGGGTTTGCTATAAGAACATTTGGTTGGATTTTTGACACAAAGTAATGACTAGAACATAGAAAATGGACATGTTCAGAGTAGGGCTGTATGTTATACCGGTATTAGTATAGTACCGCGATACTAATAAATCCTATTCGGAACTATACCGCCTCTGAAAAGTACCGGTCCGCCACCCATCACCCCCTCCCCCCGCGCCCACATTGTCGTCACATCATGACATTGCTGGTTTTACGAGCAGACGAGCATGTTTGGCAGCGCACAATCACAGAGTACTTACATACGGACACAGTGTATGGACAGAAAAGGGAGAACGAACACATTTTGGCTTAAAAACTAACGATAAAGGTGAAGTTATAACACTGAAACGCCCTCAGGAAGAGGTGCTTTAAGACATGGCTAGCTAGCTAGCGGCTAAAGTCCAGCCCCAGTCGGGAGTGTTTTCGCTACTTCTAAATGACTCATCCTCGTCTCCATGGTGACAATTAAAGTAAGTTTCTTACAAGTATCATCCCTGCAGGATAAGGAATAGCTAAACATGCTTCACTACACACCGTAGCTCACTGGCATCAAAATGTAAACAAATGCCATTGGTAGATCTACACCTGACATCCACTGTAATGATACCAAGTACAGTAGCGTATCTAGTCGATGCTATTATGATTACGTCGATATTTTTTGGCATCACAACATCTTCTTTCGTTTTTAAAAAAATGTATATTATGTTTATAAACTCAGGAAATATGTACCTGGGCACATGAGCACTTTGAATATGAGCAATTTATGATCCTGTAACTACTTAGTATCGGATTGATACCCAAATTTGTGGTACCATCAAAACTAATGTAAAGTATCAAACAACAGAAGAATAAGTGATTATTACATTTTAACAGAAGTGTAGATAGAACATGTTGAAAGAGAAAGTAAGCAGATATTAACAGTAAATGAACAAGTAGATTAATAATTCATTTTCTACCACTTGTCCTTTATAATTTTGACAAAATAATAGAAGGGAAAATGACACAATATGTTACTGCATACGTCAGCAGGCTAAATTAGAAGCCTTTGTTTGTTTACTTACGAATAAAAGACAAGTTGTATTGTATGTTCACTATCTTATTTAAGGACAATCTTGCAATAAGAAACATATGTTAAATGTACCGTAAGATTTGTTGTTAAAATAAAGTCAATAATGCAATTTTTTGTGGTCCCCTTTATTTAGAAAGGTACCGAAACGTATCGAAATAATTTTGTCTGTAGTTCAGAATTACTTCGCTTCTTTTTTGAATGAATGAATGTTGAGAAAATAGTATGCCTACTAAACACTTTGCACACTCATCGTGCTGGAAAGTTTCAACACAACAAAGTGCTGTATTTTTTGTGCATACCGTATTTTTCGGACTTTAAGTCGCAGTTTTTTTCATAGTTTGGCCGGGGGTGCGACTAATACTCAGGAGCGACTTATGTGCGAAATTATTTCACACATTACCGTAAAATATCAAATAATATTATTTAGCTCATTCACGTAAGAGACTAGACGTATAAGATTTCATGGGATTTAGCGATTAGGAGTGACAGATTGTTTGGTAAACGTATAGCATGTTCTATATGTTATAGTTATTTGAATGACTCTTACCATAATATGTTACGTTAACATACCAGTTGGTTATTTATGCCTCATGTAACGTACACTTTTATTTTAATTTCCCCTCGGGGATTAATAAAGTATTTCTGATTCTGATTCTGATTCAGCCTGTTGTTCACTATTCATTATTTATTTTAAATAGCCTTTCAAATGTCTATTCTTGGTGTTGGGTTTTATCAAATAAATTTCCCCCAAAAATGCGACTTATACTCCAGTGCGACTTATATATGTTTTTTTCCTTCTTTATTATGCATTTTCGGCCGGTGCGACTTATAGTCCGAAAAATATGGTAATCTCCCACTGAATTCTTGTGATACACATTGAATGTGCTTGTATATATTCTGCTTTGAATGTTTATGATGAACTTACTTTTATTCTAATGGTTAGACAGGTCACTGTAAAATAAGTTGCTTTAACTCAGGAGAGTTCATGTAGCATGGAAGGACTAGCAACAAGAAGAATATGGTCCCAAGGACAACAAAAACAAACCTCCATTTCCACTTCACGATACTATCTACAGTCATTCTCAAACTGTAGAACGGGTACCACTAGTGGTACGCGGGGGCTATCTAGTGGTACGCCAAAGAATCGCTTAATTAAATATTGTAATGTAACAGTTTTATTTTCCTACATTCAAAGTCAAACACATTGTTACTGTTCAAACCGTGTGTAATGTTACTTGCTAAATAAAACCTCTGTTTGGTTTTTAATAAATACTTGGACCTATTGCGATACTGTATTGTAATGTTGGTCATTACTGTGGTGCTTGGACAGCCAAGAGTTTTCTGAGGTAGTACTTAATGAAAAGAGTTTGAGAACCTCTGACCTAAACACATGTTTATTCTTTACAATTAATGTGATTCTTCTTTTTCTGTTTTTCTTCAGTGTGTGTTATACTTGTGGTCACTGAAAATCCTCTACCCAAAGACGCTCTTTCTTCTACGGGGGAACCATGAATGTAGACATCTGACAGAATATTTCACCTTCAAACAAGAATGTGAGTTATCCATTCATTTCCTCATCACTTTTACACAACTAATGATTTTTATTTTTTTTTAAACTACTTTTCAATTTGAAGATAGGGCAGAAATTGTTTGGATAATAGTAACGTCAACGGTTATATTTGGGGTTGCACATGCGCACGTGCGCAGCATAGCCCTCTCTATTGCAACCACTACTCCATTCTACATTAATATTTCACAACCTTTCGGAACAGAATGAAACAAAAAGATTCCAAACAAATCCACAGAAGAAAAAAACAAGACGTGTCAGTAAGTTAATGCAATCGCTCCACCTCATGTGATACAGAGAACAACTGGGAAATGACAGCTCTGCTGTAAATATACAGAAAGATGAGACCTTTTTTCTGTGAAATGCATTCTTAAATTAATTCTGTTGGGATCTGGTGCTATAGAAAATAGAATTAAAATCAAATCAAAATTAAATTAACTTTTTTTGGGGGGGGGGGGGTGTGCCCTATTTTTAAACCAGGGCGTCCACTTACGACTAATGTAATAATTTATAAAAAAATATTTTTTTTTGTTTATAATGATAGTCATATGAATTTTGTTCTATTAAATTTATTTATCATTTCTAAATTATATAGTGATGTGATAAAATTAGACTTGAACTTAGACAAACTTTATTGATCCACAAGAGAAATTGTTCCACACAGTAGCTCAGTTACAAAGTGTAAGGAAGGAAAGTATAAAGTAGACTAAAATGTACCGTAGTAGCAATATAAAATATAACATGTATCTAATATTTACATATATACAGTATACAATTTATTATATTATGTATTATTTATTATTTATTATTATATTACATTATTATATTATATTATATTATTATGTAGTATATACAATATATAACTATTCCCAATTACCATGTACAATATTACAGTATATGTAACAGCTGCAGCAAAAAAAGGGCAGCATAAAATAAAGAGTAGATCCAGGAGGAAATATACATTTTAAACAAAGAGACATAGCTAACATGATAAACATTTACAAAAGTAAAAAAAAAAAAAAAATCTGTGGTTCATGGAAGATGATACCATTATTATTGGGGGTGGATGATACCATAGTGACCCAAGTCCATGTATCAAATACTGGTGTCCCCCAAAATGTTGTTTAATAGTGTTTTTAGCTATTTGCTATATTTAAGATGAAGTATTTCGGGTTGGACTACATTCCGATGAACTTTGTAGGAAAACAGCACTAACTTAACGCAAGGGCCGACTTACCATTAGGGCAGGGGGCCCCAAGATTTCCAGACATTTGTCTCACAAAACCGATGAATAAAGTTTTTGTAATATTTGAAACATGTATGGTCATGTTTGTGTTAATCAATGTGCTTAAAAACACAGTACATCAAAAATGCTTAATCAATTATGATCATTTCGACAGCTCCTCCCTCCCGTCTCACGCTAAGTCACTGCACATGTGCAGACTTGATTCAGGAAGACGTTCTGGTTCGGATGAGTTTACCCAAGTGAAGAGGAGAAGGCGAGAAGTAAACAAAGTCACTAGTCACTCCTTCCAAAACGACCACACCGTTAAAAGCTCTCTTTTTTTCACACCAGTCAAACACTTTTCCAGCCTTCACAATAATAACATCCGGTCAGACTCTGCTAACCAAAAAAATGACTTACACTCTACTAAATGTTGATTAATGTTCCTATCAGTTACAGTAAAAGTGTTGTGATCAATGATACTGTGCACACGGCTCACCAAGCTTTAAAATGTAACTTGCTATGTAGTTACTATGACCAGGTTTTGTTATGTGGAGGGTAACTAGATAACTAAATACGCCCCTGCTTTCTATTTTCAACTTAGTCTTAACCTCTTAAGGCCCAAGCTGTTTGTTTACATGGTTTTTTTTGTTTTTCTCTTTGCTATTTGGGCTTATTGGACCCTAATTAGAATAAACACTAAAAATCATATTTTAATATGATGTACTTAGTCCATAAGTGCACAAACGTGTACTTCATGTGTAGTGACATGCAAATTTTTATTTTTACACTTTTTATTCCAAATTCCATTGTATGTTATACTCTTCTGACCAATGTTCCCTCTAAGAAGCGCGCCTGTGCAATTGTGCACTGCTCAAGCGTCCTCTGCGCACGGCAAATCTATACCACGCACAAAATCAAATAAAAAAATAAGCGCATAACAATTTTCGACACGACACGGACACGACAGAGAAAACAGTTTTCGTCATCATTGTTCAAATATTGTAATGTCTTTCGAGACGCTTTGAGGACATGAATTCCATCGATCACTTTACTGAGCAAAACTCTTTATTGTCGGCCATAAAACATCACCAAAACATTAGTAAAAAAATTATATCTAGCAAAACTGGTCATTTTCTGCAGTACAAACCAGACCAAAACCAACTTTGTTATATCAACAGCAGCCGCTCGCTCTTTCTCACTTGCGCCAACACATACACATATGGCACTTAGCCAGTGATGCGTTTACAGCCACACAAAAAGTCGGACAACTCCAACACCACACATAAAGTGTCATTCCAGGTCGTTACACTATGATTTACCAATCAAATGTGTGCTTATTATTGTGTCATTTACTAGGAATCTTAATTTATAAATATTAATCATGAAATGCTGTTAGTATATTAAATAAACACTAATACAAATATATTTTTTACAAACAGGAAGTTGCAGGAATGTACACATGATCCCATTCTTACATCTCATTGTGCAACATGTGAATGTTTTAATGGGAACTAAATGCAATGTCTGAAAGGGGTACAAATTATTTCCAAAGCAGGACCTCCACCCAGACAAACAATACAAGTACACAGTTCATGAAAACAATATTTTTTGTTATTGTCATTGTAAGTGGGCCTAAACACTTATATTAGAAAATAACCTCATGGAAATGACTGCTGTCATAAGAGAATGTTGTCTGTCTATCTGTGTTGGCCCTGCGATGAGGTGGGGACTTGTCCAGGGTGTACCCCGCCTTCCACCCCAATGCAGCTGAGATAGGCTCCAGCACCTCCCGCGACCCCGAAAGGGCCAAGCGGTAGAAAATGGATGGATGGATGGAGATTGAACTTGTTATTTAGTCAGGTTTGGGACAGGTGTGCTGCTGGTGTAGCCACAGTGTGCACGTCTAATGTTGCTCACATGGGCTCCACTGAATGCTAAGGGAGTTTTTGCGTTTGCTCACACACATGAACAATTTGAGGGAACATTGCTTCTGACACCACCAGATAGCAGTATAAGTGTCCATATGTCGGCATAAGACCCCAATTCAGTAGTGTACACAATTTTGGAAATAAGAGCTAAAAGGTGCTTTCCACGCATGTGGCCACTAAGGCCTTTAGAGGTTAAGGAAATACTGCCAGATCAGCAAAAATGTTTTATGTAATGAATCTCTCCATTACGAATACAATTGCTATTAGGGTTGTACTGGTATTAGTATAGTACCGCGATACTAATGAATAATGTTCGGTACTATACCGCCTCTGAAAAGTACCGGTCTGCTTTTTTGTGGTCCCCTTTATTTAGAAAAGTACCAAATAGTATCGAAATAATGTTGGTACCGGTACCGGTACCAAATATTGGTATCGGGACAACACTAATTGCTATTGAAATTTGTGATTTTGGTCATATCAATTTCCGTGTTAGATGTCTTTTCTCTTCCTTCTCATTCTTGTATGGCATTCCCGACTAGCCTGAGAAGAGCGCTGCCTACCAGAGAGTTCTGTCCGAGAGAGTTGGTGATTAGCAGTAAATTAATTTGGCCGTCAATGATTGGCTCGGGGACTTCTTCCTTTGTGTCTGATTGGCCAAGGGACGAGGACGCTAATTTCCCCTGATGCTCTTGGCGAATGGTGGTCGCCCTCAATTACCATCTGCTGCATGCGTTGTGTGTGTGTGTGTGTGTGTGTGTGTGTGTGTGTGTGTGTGTGTGTGTGTGTGTGTGTGTGTGTGTGTGTGTGTGTGTGTGTGTGTGTGTGTGTGTGTGAGTGAGAGAGCAAAAGAGAGTTGACACCTGGCAATAATGATCTCTTGTTGTACACAAAGCAGATGGAGAGGTTGACAATGACACCCCTTGCAGACACACACTCGTACATCCTCATATTTCCCTCACTGTACAATTATTCTCACCTTTTTGCGTACATTTTACAGTCTCTCTTCTCTTTCATCACCTTCTCCAAATGCCCTCCTTCTCTCTTCATGAAATCATTATCCCGCTTCTCTCTCATCCAAAATCCCCCCCTTCTTTATTTTCCTTCTATCTTTTTTCCCTTTCAGCTATTTTAATCCCATGATGTTGTTTTGTGTTGGATGCATTGCAAGTGTCCGTCTGTGTGTAATGTTCTTTCAAGATGCGTCCTGCTGGATGTCTTGACTGTTATCGCTGCCAAATGAAAGGAGGTTTTTTTTGTGTATAGAACAAAACAATCTGCTTCACAGTTTCTCTATTCTGCTTCATGCTCATATCTGGGCCACTTTTTAGTACAGTCTTTGAAAGCCTACATGCAAAACTAGAGATGTCCGATATCGGACGATAAATGCGTTAAATGTAATATCGGAAATTATCGGTATCGTTTTTTTATTATCGGTATCGGTTTTAAAAAATATATATATATATTTTTATTTTTTATTAAATCAACATAAAAAACACAAGATACACTTACAATTAGTGCACCAACCCAAAAAACCTTCCTCCCCTATTTACACTCATTCACACAAAAGGGTTGTTTCTTTCTGTTATTAATATTCTGGTTCCTACATTATATATCAATAAATATCAATATATATCGGATACAATCCGTAAGCACACATTATTGTGCGTGCTGCTGGTCCACTAATAGTACTAACCTTTAACAGTTAATTTTACTAATTTTCATTAATTACTAGTTTCAATGTAACTGTTTTTATATTGTTTTACTTTCTTTTTTATTCAAGAAAATGTTTTTAATTTATTTATTTTATTTTATTTTATTAAAAATTTTTTAAAGTACCTTATCTTCACCATACCTGGTTGTCCAAATTAGGCATAATATTGTGTTAATTCCACCACTGTATATATCAGTTGATATCGGTATCGGTTGATATCGCTATCGGTAATTAAAGAGTTGGACAATATCGGAATATCGGATATCGGCAAAAAGTCATTATCGGACATCCCTATGCAAAACCTATTCCATTCCATATTTTTATGTATCCATTCGTGTTTGATTCTGTTAAAAATGTGGTAAATTGACTCCAATATTTCTCAGATTCTTCAATTTAAAGTTAAAGTTAAAGTACCAATGATTGTCACACACACACTCGGTGTGGTGAAATTTGTCCTCTGCATTTGACCCATCCCCTTGATCACCCCCTGGGAGGTGAGGGGAGCAGTGAGCAGCAGAGGTGCCGCGCCCGGGAATAATTTTTGGTGATTTAACCCCCAATTCCAACCCTTGATGCTGAGTGCCAAGCAGGGAGGTAATGGGTCCCATTTTTATAGTCTTTGGTATGACTCGGCCGGGGTTTGAACTCACAACCTACCAATCTCAGGGCGGACACTCTAACCACGAGGCCACTGAGTAGTATGTTTGTAGTCTAATATGACACATCTGCTCTTGCCACTTAACAAAGCACAGTTTGAAAAGTTATAGAAAGTTATATGGTTTAAACTGATAATGATGCCAAAAAACATAAAAATAGATGGGAAGTCCTCAAATGCTTATATTGAAAATGTAATTTTAGATGGATTATATTAGGGGTGTAACGGTACACAAAAATTTCGGTTCGGTACGTACCTCGGTTTACAGGTCACGGTTCGGTTCATTTTCGGTACAGTAAGAAAACAACAAAATATAAATGTTTTGTTATTTATTTACCAAATTTGTAAACAATGGCTTTATCCTTTTAACATTGGGAACATAATAACAATAATTCTGCCCATGTTAATCAACATTAAACTGCCTCAAGTTGTTGCTCAGATTAAATAAAATGACAAAACTTTTCTTCTATATATAAAAAGTGCAACATTAAACAGTTTCAAGTCAACTTATCATGCTTAATTTATTACAGCATTTGGGAAGCCCGTAGTTGATTTTTATTATGTAAATGTTATATTTTTATCAACATGTGATAGCAGGGACCCTGCTATTCAAAACTAGGCTGCTGCATTTCTAATGATTAATGTAACTATAGCTGAAAAAATGGTACAACAGCAATAGGAGAGACTATTCATCCCTGAACACCATGGAGTTCATGTAGGCTTAATGATGCAATTACATTATTATATCAACTATCAGAGACAGAAACTCTTCATTTAACATAATGTCCTTTTTTGCTGCTTCAACACAGCTCAATCAACACAGAAAAAGGTAAAGTGAAATAACAGACAGACAGGGCTTTGCTGTCCGTAACACATATACACACACACACGCACACACCGCAAAATGAGCAAACGTTACGCTAAAAGCGAATTAGCCTTCACCTCAAGCCAGGACTGCGAGCGAGCTGCGCTGCCTTTTATATTTCTAGAACGTCAACGGGCTCATAGTGATGTTACTAGTAGTTGACTGGGAGGTGTTTATTATAATTTGGGGAGAGTCCGCTGCCTGATGCTTACCTGCTAAACGCTAAGCACTGACTACATGCGCTCTGAATACGCACTGCTGATTGGCTGTTACCGCTCTGTTTGTAACCAATCAGATGGTTGTGTGGGTGGGACAATGCTGGGTGCTGTGTAGAGTACTGACAGAAACAGAGGCAGAAGGAAACGGAGGCGGCTACTTAATATGTTTGTGTGGAAACTCGTTCGGTAGACCTTCGAACCGAACCGAAACCCCCGTACCGAAACGGTTCAATACAAATACACGTACCGTTATACCCCTAAATTATATGCAATCTGTTGTTGTGTTCCCTAATTTGAGTTTACATATCTGAAGGCAGCACGGTGGACAGGGGTTAGTGCGTCTGCCTCACAATACAAAGGTTAGGGTTAGGGTTAGGGTTAGGGTTACAATACAAAGGTCCTGGGTTCGATCCTGCGCTCGGGATCTTTCTGTGTGGAGTTTGCATGTTCTCCCCGTGACTGCGTGGGTTCCCACCGGGTACTCCGGCTTCCTCCCACTTCCAAAGACATGCACCTGGGGATAGGTTGATTGGCAACACTAAATTGGCCCTAGTGTGTGAATGTGAGTGTGAATGTTGTCTGTCTATCTGTGTTGGCCCTGCGATGAGGTGGCGACTTGTCCAGGGTGTACCCCGCCTTCCGCCCGATTGTAGCTGAGATAGGCTCCAGCACCCCTCGCGATCCCGAAAGGGATAAGCGGTAGGAAATGGATGGATGGATGGATGGATAAATGAAGGTGTGTGTTGCTGAGCCCGACCTGGACATAATCTGGACTGAACCTGGTTTTAAGAACCCTTTAAACAATCTAATTTCATTGACAACCTGGTCTGGTGAAGATAATAATGTCCTTTATTTAAAAAAAATAAAAAATAAATAAATAAAAAACATTTTCTTGAACAAAAAAGAAATTAGAATAAAATAAAATGAGTTACTTAGAAACTAGTAATTAATGAAAATGAGTCAAATTAACTGTTAAAGGTTAGTACTATTAGTGGACCAGCAGCACACACAATCATGTGTGCTTACGGACTGTATCCCTTGCAGACTGTATTGATATATATTGATATATAATGTAGGAACCAGAATATTAATAACAGAAGGAAACAACCCTTTTGTGTGAATGAGTGAGAATGAGTGTAAATAATAATTGCCTGCTCAGTGGCCTTGTTGTTTTGATTGATTGATTGATTGATTGATTGAAACTTTTATTAGTAGATTGCACAGTGCAGTACATATTCCGTACAATTGACCACTAAATGGTAACACCCGAATACATTTTTCAACTTGTTTAAGTCAGGGTCCACGTAAATCGGTACAAATATATTCTATCATCATAATACAGTCATCACACAAGTTAATCATCAGAGTATATACATTGAATTATTTACATTATTTACAATCTGGGGGGTGGGATGAGGAGGGTTTGGTTGATATCAGCACTTGAGTCATCAACAATTGCATCATCAGAGAAATGGACATAGGTCTGACTTGGTAGGATATGTACAGCAAGCAGAGAACATAGTGAGTTCAGATAGCATAAGAACAAGTATATACATTAGAAATACATTTGATTATTTACATTTGGTTATTTACAATCCGGGGAGGTGGGATGTGGAAGGGGGGAGGGTGTTAGTCAAGGGTTAAAGTTGTCTGGAGGTGTTGTTTTAGTGCGGTTTTGAAGGAGGATAGAGATGCCCTTTCTTTTACACCTGTTGGGAGTGCATTCCATATTGATGTGGCATAGAAGGAGAATGAGTTAAGACCTTTGTTAGATCGGAATCTGGGTTTAACGTGGTTTGTGGCGCTCCCCCTGGTGTTGTGGTTATGGCGGTCATTTATGTTATGGAAGTAGTTTGACATGTACTTCGGTATCAGGAAGGTGTAGCGGATTTTATAGACTAGTTAAAGTGTTAGAGTGTTAGAGTTAGAGTTGTCCGCCCTAAGATCGGTAGGCCGAGTCATACCAAAGGCTATAAAAATGGCACTCAAGGGCTGGAATTGGGGGTTAAATCACCAAAATGATTCCTGAGCGTGGCCACCACTGCTGCTCACTGCTCTCCTCACCTTCCAGGGGGTGGCACAAGGGGATGGGTCAAATGCAGAGAGTAATTTCACCACACCTAGTGTGTGTGTGACTATCAGTGGTACTTAAACTTTAGTTCAAATATATAATTGTTATTGTCACACTGCCATCCTGTTTTAGTCTGATTATAATTGTGATAAAAATGTAATCATTGAAAATGTATCAGTATCGGCATTGATATGACTAATATTGGCATTGGATTGACACCCATATTTGTAGTATCACCCAAAACTAATGTAAAGTATCCTAACAACAGAAGAATAAGTGCTTATTACATTTACATTTTGACACAAGTGTATATATAACCATGCTACAACAGAAAAGAGATATCAACATAAATTAACAAGTAGATTGATAATAGTTTTGACAAAATAATACAACCGAAAATGCTTCTTTTGTCATTTATATACTAAATAATATATATATATATATATATATATATATATATATATATATATATATATATATATATATATATATATATATATAGGTAATCTCACAATATCACAATATAGATTTTAGACCATATCGCCCATCCCTACTGAGTGGGTGTGGTCGGTAGAGCAGACTGCCGAATACAAGAGTTTAGCCCAAGAGGAGAAGAATGCAGATTTACCCGGTACACAACTTGAAATTTATGGAGTGTTTAAATAAAAACAACTTATTATAGTGCCTCACTGGGAATCATTATCAGTTTAAAAGCCCCTGAAGTGATCAGAATAGGACCCCTTTAAGTGTGACGACGGAGAAAAAGTATTACTTAAAAAAAACACAATTCTTTTTTTCTCCAAATGACCTCCAGGTAAGATCAAGTATTCGGAGCAGGTGTATGATTCCTGCATGGAGGCGTTTGACTGCCTGCCTCTAGCAGCCCTGATGAACCAGCAGTTTCTCTGTGTGCATGGAGGCCTTTCACCAGAGATCCACACACTAGATGACATCAAGAAGGTACACACACAACCTGACTCTGCCTTATTGTGTCAAATCTTGCAATTTTCAAGAAAAAAGACAGGAATTGAATCATCAAATGAGGGGCTATAGTGCCGTTGAACTGTTGAGGGACTTAATGATGGCTGAGGCGGAGGCAGGAAGGCACCTGCGTTAGCGCGAATGCACAAAATGCACTGACAGTCATTAGTCATCATCCTGTCCTGTTGTGATGTTGCATTTCATGCGTCACACCAGATGTCGTCATGCATCAAATGATCTCTTTGTGAGTTGTTGCGTTGCTGGGTTCTGACAGAGCCAGACTATCATAAGTCTTGGCAGAAGTGTACTCATTTTTTTGTATAACATTTCATTTACATTTCTGATAGTATGAAAGTACTTCATGATGAATTCGGTATATGCATAATTGTCATGTTTTATGCACAGTATCATCTGCTCACTTTGAAGCTATGCAAAATATATTTGCTGCATTCATTTTGAAGGATAATCACAAGTAATTTATAAAAAGAACATTGCCGAGTTTGCAGATAGGTTGAATTATAGCTACGACTAAAGATGATACTACAGCAGCAGCTGTGTCCAAAGTGTGGCCGTGGGGACATTTTTGGCTCACAGCTGGTTTATTATTGGTCCCCATCACATTCTAAAAATAAGTAAATATCCATTATTATTTATATCGGTTCAATATCAGCAAAAAAAAAATAAAAAATTGCATCGGATGATATTGGCTTGCATCTAAAATCTCCGATATAATCGCCGCTACAAGCAGTCCTGTAACATGTTTATTTGTGCAAAGTTGGGCAGCCAGTTAACATCTAATTGTCCTCCAAAAAGCACACAAGGTTGGTATTTTCTTGTAATTTAGTCAAGTCATTTATACTTCGAGCTAGCAGCTACACAACAGCTAAGCACACAATACCACACGAGCTAGACATGCGTAATAAGTGTCCCTGATTGAACAACACTGCAGTCTAAAACACAACATTTGTTAATGTAAACAAGTATCAAATATTTATAGTTGCATATCACTTACAGGTAAAAAGTCTCCGAGGCAGAAGCATATTAGAAAGTGTCCGGTAACAAACATGTCCGCATCATTCAACTTCCTGCATTATGAACTTCATTTAATGGGTTAGAACAGGGGTCGGCAACCCGCGGCTCTAGAGCCGCATGCTGCGGCTCTTTAGCGCCGCCCTAGTGGCTCTCTGAAGCTTTTTAAAAAATTTAGGAAAAATGGCAAAAGATGAGGGGGAAAAAACATTATTTTTTGTTTTAATATGGTTTCTGTAGGAGGACAAACATGACACAAGCCTCCCTAATTGTTACAAAGCACACTGTTTATATTAAACATGCTTCACTGATTAGAGTATTTGGCTAGCGCCGCTTTGTCCTACTAATTTTGGCGGTCCTTGAACTCACCGTAGTTTGTTTACATGTATATCTTTCTCCGACTTTCTAGGACGTGTTTTATGCCACTTCTTTTTCTGTCTCATTTTGTCCACCAAACTTTTAACGTTGTGCATGAAAGGTGAGTTTTGTTGATGTTATTGACTTGTGTGGAGTGCTAATCAGACATATTTGGTCACTGCATGACTGCAAGCTAATCAATACTAACATGCTATTTAGGCTAGCTATATGTACATATTGCATGATTATGCCTAATTTGTAGCTATATTTGAGGTCATTTAGTTTCCTTTAAGTCCTCTTAATTCAATTTATATCTCATGACACACTATCTGTATGTAGTATGGCTTTTCATTTTTTGCGGCTCCAGACAGATTTGTTTTTGTATTTTTGGTCCAATATGGCTCTTTCAACATTTTGGGTTGCCGACCCCTGGACTAGAATAATCTAGGGGGCTCTCATAATACCGTTAGATGCATTTAGAAGGTGGTACACAGTTTTTTATGCTCTAGCTATGGAATTATAATGAATTTATGGAAATTAATTTATTGGAACCAATTAACAGCAATAAAAAAGAAACTTACTTTTTACACAAAAATAATTAAGGTAATTTTGAACTAAAAAAAAAGAAGATCAATATCAAACTCTTATTAAAGTGCAGTATTTCAGAACATATTTTGATGTCTATACAGTCGTGGTCAAAAGTTTACATACACTTGTAAAGAACATAATGTCATGGCTGTCTTGAGTTTCCAATAATTTCTACAACTCTTATTTTTTTGTGATAGAGTGATTGGAGCACATACTTGTTGGTCACAAAAAACATTCATGAAGTTTGGTTCTTTTA
Organism: Nerophis lumbriciformis; assembly: GCF_033978685.3. Taxonomy (NCBI): domain Eukaryota; kingdom Metazoa; phylum Chordata; class Actinopteri; order Syngnathiformes; family Syngnathidae; genus Nerophis; species Nerophis lumbriciformis. Next base: position 26,150,592 of record NC_084582.2, read on the forward strand.
TGAATTTATTATGGGTCTACTGAAAATGTGACTAAATCTGCTGGGTCAAAAGTATACATACAGCAATGTTAATATTTGGTTGCATGTCCCTTGGCAAGTTTCACTGCAAAAAGGCGCTTTTGGTAGCCATCCACAAGCTTCTGGCAAGCTTCTGGTTGAATGTTTGACCACTCTTATTGACAAAATCGGTGCAGTTCAGCTAAATTTGTTGGTTTTCTGACATGGATTTATTTCTTTCCATTCTAAAACCTTAATTCTAGCCTGATGTAGCCATTCCTTTACCACTTTTGACGTGTGTTTGGGGTCATTGTCCTGTTGGAACACCCAACTGCGCCCAAGACTGATAATTTTAGGTTGTCCTGAAGAATTTGGAGGTAATCCTCCTTTTTCATTGTCCCATTTACTCTCTGTAAAGCACCAGTCCCATTGGCAGCAAAACAGGCCCAGAGCATAACACTACCACCACCATGCCTGACAGTAAGGATTGCTGTTCCTTGGATTAAAGGCCTCCCCTTTTCTCCTCCAAACATATTGCTGGGTATTGTGGCCAAACAGATACATTTTTGCTTCATCTGACATCACATGGACAAAGATAAGACCTTATGGAGGAAAGTTCTGTGGTCAGATGAAACAAAAATTAAGCAGTTTGGTCACAATACCCAGCAATATGTTTGGAGGAGAAAAAGTGAGGCCTTTAATCCCAGGATTCGGTCACATTTTCAGTAGACCCATAAATAAATTCATAAAAGAACCAAACTTCATGAATGTTTTTTGTGACCAACAAGTATGTGCTCCAATCACTCTATCACAAAAAAATAAGAGTTGTAGAAATGATTGGAAACTCAAGACAGCCATGACATTATGTTCTTTACAAGTGTATGTCAACTTTTGACCACGACTGTATTTCGATGTCTGGTAAGAACTAATGAATAAACCCCACACATACTATATCCTGAATAAAATACACCGTACAAAAAACATGGAGAGAACACACACTTCCTCATTTAATGACAGTGTTTCCATGGTGAATCTGCTGGTGTGACATCCTCTCCCTCCTGTGTGGTGGGAGTTGCCATGGCGATGATGTAGTGTATGTGTGTATGCGTGATGTGTTTGCTTTTCTTTCCTCTGTTTGAAATGACATGTGCTGGTGCGTCTGCTTTCTCGGTGTATTCCTCGCAAGCCGTAACACTTTTGTCTAGTGTCTATTGTGTGTGTCCATTGTTTGTCCCAGTTGGACCGATTCAAGGAGCCTCCGGCGTTTGGGCCCATGTGTGACTTGTTGTGGGCAGACCCCCTTGAAGACTTTGGCAATGAGAAGACCCAAGAGTACTTTGGACACAACACAGTCAGAGGCTGCTCTTATTTCTACAGGTAAAAACCAAGTGACCTCACAATGGGGCGTACGCAATAGTTCTGCACGGCACATGCAAAGCGTAATATAACCGACTCTCAAAGGTGTGCGTCATGACATTTTGTGAAAGTAATACGACTTGAATTTACAAAAAGTAAAATAAAGATAAGCTGAGTCAATTTAAGATCTTGGATAGATTGTACTTTACATCTTCTCAGCAGTTTAAAATGGGTGCAGTAGATAGCAAATTATGTATGAAGTGTCGGGCAGCTGAGGGAACTCTTGTTCATTTATTGTGGGAATGTCAGAGAATAAAAGAGCTATGGTTGAAAACAACGAAAGAAGCAATCACATTCCTAAATATAAACATCCCAATGACACTGCAAACTTGTATTCTTGGTGATCTGCATCAATATAGTAGCGTGTCATCAAAGAGTAAAATTGCATTTCTTTCAATATGCATCATAACAAAAAGGGTAATATTAAAAAAAAATGGATAGCTGTTGATAGTCCAACTCATACTGACTGGTACACACAACCTATGGAGATGATATCAGTAGAAAAAAACTGCATTTAGTTTAGATAATAATGAGTCATATATTGGAATATACGATAAATGCGTTAAAATGTAATGTCGGAAATTATCTGTATCGTTTTTTTTATTATGGGTATCGTTTTAAAAAAAAAAATGTATTTATTGTTTTTTTTTTAATGAAATCAACATAAAAAAACACAAGATACACTTACAATTAGTGCACCAACCCAAAAAACCTCCCTCCCCCATTTACACTCATTCACACAAAAGGGTTGTTTCTTTCTGTTATTAATATTCTGGTTCCTACATTATATATCAATATATATCAATACAGTCTGCAAGGGATACAGTCCGTAAGCACACATGATTGTCCACTAATAGTACTAACCTTTAACAGTTAATTTTACTAATTTTCATTAATTACTAGTTTCTATGTACCGTATTTTTCGGACTATAAGTCGCAGTTTTTTTCATAGATTGGCCGGGCTCCAGTGCGACTTATATATGTTTTTTTCCTTCTTTATTATGCATTTTCGGCAGGTGCGACTTATACTCCTGTGCGACTTATACTCCGGAAAATACGTTAACTGTTTTTATATTGTTTTATTTTCTTTTTTATTCAAGAAAGTGTTTTTAATTTATTTATCTTATTTTATTGTATTTTATTTTTTTTAAAGTACCTTATCTTCACCATACCTGGTTGTCCAAATTAGGCATAATAATGTGTTAATTCCACGACTGTATATATCGGTTGATATCGGTATCGGTAATTAAAGAGTTGGACAATATCGGAATATCGGATATCGGCAAAAAGCCATTATCGGACATCCCTAGAATATGGGATCCATTATTAAAATTTGTTTTAACTATTAAATGAACCAAAAATATGACTTATTTTATCTTTGTGGAAAATATTTGTCACAATGTGTTGTCAAGCTTATGAGATGCGATGCAAGTGTAAGCCACTGTGACACTATTGCTCTTTTCTTTTCTTTTTTATGTTTTTCTTTTTTATAAATGTCTGTAATGATAATGTCAACGAGGGATTTTTAATCACCGCTATGTTGAAATTGTTATTACTATTGATACTGTTTTTGATATTATTCATTTTTGTTTGACTACTTTTGGATTGTTTTGTGTCATTGTTTTGTGTCTTCTCAATTGCTCTGTCGATTGCTATTCTGAATGTTGCTGGGTCGGGTTTGGTTTTAGAATTGGAATTGTTTTATTGTGTATTATTTTGTGGGATTGATTAATAATAAATGATAAATGGGTTATACTTGTATAGCGCTTTTCTACCTTCAAGGTACTCAAAGCGCTTTGACAGTATTTCCACATTCACCCATTCACACACACATTCACACACTGATGGCGGGAGCTGCCATGCAAGGCGCTAACCAGCAACCATCAGGAGCAAGGGGTGATGTGTCTTGCCCAAGGACACAACGGACGTGACTAGGATGGTAGAAGGTGGGGATTGAACCCCAGTAACCAGCAACCCTCTGATTGCTGGCACGGCCACTCTACCAACTTCGCCACGCCATTCCGATTAATTAAAAAAAAAAAAAAAAAAAAATCCAATAAGTTTTAGGTGGACCAACACTATTACTTTGGGACACTAGCGATGACAAGATGCCTTCTAATCTAATAACCATCACTAGGATTACTGCTACAGACATAACATCTTGGCTAGTTCACACACACTCGCGCGCGCACACACACACACACACACCCACACACACACAAACACACACACACACAGTTATGAGATCAAACACGTAAACACAGCGCGTCCATGCGCAAACACATACACACAGTTCTGTTTCGGCATGAAACGATATCCCACAATCCCTGGGGATGCTGCGCGGTTCTGTTGCTATGACGACTGGCTACTCTTGCCAGTTACAGAGTGATATTAAGATACAGTGAGAGAAGAGGGAGTGCGGTGGTGAGGATAAGAAGATAAAAAAGATGCACATAAAACTGTCCAAATGGAGAAATGTAAAGAGACAGGCTGAGGTTTAAAGAGAGATGACTGTTTAGATACGGCAGTTGTTTTTTTTGGTATAAGTTGTTTTTTATTCATGTAATATCTGGGATTTTTTGGTTTGTGAGAATGAGTTGTATTGACACATCACTGTGTCCAGTACTATGCCTACTCGAGCTCACTCACGGCCCCTGCTGGCAATCAGGAATGACCGAGCAGCTCAGTCTCATTCCCTTAAGCAGCTTTAACATATGCAAATGATGTATTGTGTTTTATGGTTATGTCTTCATTCAGATTGACTGATGCTCTTTTACACCTCGGCTTTTGTTCCCCTCTCCCAGTTACCCAGCAGTGTGTGAGTTTCTACAAACAAACAACCTGCTTTCCATCATCCGAGCACACGAAGCACAGGATGCTGGGTAAGCTGACGTGCTGAGAACAGCCTAACCTTTGTTTTCATTTACAGGCTGTACCCTTCAAATGAACGCACCCAGACATTTTGTTCTAGTGAGAGAATACCGTGTAAACCTCTCCATCGGATGTGTTGTCGGTTGAGGATTACAAACAAATGGGCAATTATGATTCTGGGGAAGCATTGCCCTCGCAGATTGCTGTGACTCAAGCGGGGATAAGTCATCTTTGTCACCTGCAGAACCAGAAAGTTGCTATTTTTGGATGAAAGTTTAAAATGCGAAAAATTTAGGGGAAACTATTTAAACAGGAGGACAGAAAAGCAAGGCTGTAGTTTTTTGGTCGGGAATAATGGAGAGTTGGCAAGTCAGTTACTCCAGGAATTTGGTCGCGCCAATTCCCGCAAAATTGAGCCAATCTCCGCGAATCTTCGCCAATCAAATTTGTCTCTGAGCAGCACTCAAACGCACAAGTCAATTGTCAAATCAATACTTATGTTTGTTTCTTGTGTAGACGAAGCAGGACCAGCAAAGTGTAAAAATATATGAAGAGTTAAGGCACAAAAACCGATAAACGCCACTAAACAATTTACACCAAGGAATCACTTGATTAAAGTACAGCGTTTTTATTTTCCCAGATTTAAATATGGTGTTACTGTTCAAACTGCGTGTAAGTGGCCAAAAATATTGAATATACCTGTTAAATAAAACCACTGGCTTGTTTTAATGAATACTTGGGCCTACAACGCTACTGTATTTTATTGTTTGTCATTATGGTGGTACTTGGAGAGCCAAGTTTTTTCTGAGGTGGTACTTGGTGAAAAAAGTTTGAGAACCAGTGGTTAACACCATTCCATACCAGGAGGTAAAATCTAATTTTTTGCAAAAGTAACTTATCTTTGGCATTTCACTGTTGAATATTCTGTTTTACTTATCGTATTTTTCGGAGTATAAGTCGCTCCGGAGTATAAGTCGCACCGGCCGAAAATGCATAGTAAAGAAGGAAAAAAACATATATAAGTCGCACTGGAATATAAGTTGCATTTTTGGGGGAAATGTATTTGATAAAAGCCAACACCAAGAATAGACATTTGAAAGGTAATTTAAAATAAATAAAGAATAGTGAACAACAGGCTGAATAAGTGTACGTTTTATGAGGCATAAATAACCAACTGAGAACGTGCCTGGTATGTTAACGTAACATATTATGGTAAGAGTCATTCAAATAACTATAACATATAGAACATGCTATACGTTTACCAAACAATCTGTCACTCCTAATCGCTAAATACCATGAAATTTTATACGTCTAGTCTCTTACGTGAATGGGCTAAATAATATTATTTGATATTTTACGGTAATGTGTTAATCATTTCACACATAAGTCGCTCCTGAGTATAAGTCGCACCCCCGGCCAAACTATGAAAAAACTGCGACTTATAGTCCGAAAAATACGGTACTTTACGTTTTTTTTATTTTTTTTTTAATGCATGCCCTTAATATCGCCTTACAGTTTTTAAAGTTTTTATAGCTCATTTTTATTAACTATTCTGTGTTATACGTGTTTTTACGTTGCACAATTGTACCAAGAAAAATTCCTACTTTGTGAACCCGTTCTCAAACAATGGCAATAAAACTATTCTGATTGTGAAACTGACAAGCGCCCTGCTGTCTTTCTAGCACAAACAGACAAATCCACCAGGACCAATCTGATGGCATCATCCAATATCAGTGCTCATTTTTTGCTCGCTTCATGTCAGTTTTGCCGTGATTGTAACCTATTAAAGCATCAATAATGAGTAACGTTGATGAAATCGGTGAGCGTGTGGTACCCTCGCCCGCTTGGCAAAAAAATAAACGCTATCCTAAAAAATCTGAGGAGTCCGCGAGAGCAAGAAAGGTCGACACAGTGCGGTGGGAAAATGCCGTCTGTTGCCTGTGTACATAATTTACAGGATACGTGTTTAGTCACTACGCTCTCCAATGATGAACTGAATCGTGTGTTTAGACTTAGACAAACTTTATTGATCCACAAGGGAAATTGTTGCACACAGTAGCTCAGTTTCAAAGGGTGGAAAGGGTAAGGATGGAAAAAATAATGCAGGTATTAAGTAAACAAAAAATGTACCATAGTACAATACAAAATATAACATATAGGTAATATTTACAAATTATATATACAGTATATAATATATACTGATATATTATATTATTTTAAAATATTTTTATATAATATATAAAATATATAACAAATCCCAATCACCATGTACAATATTACAATATGTGTTACAGCTGCAGCAAAAAATAAATAAATAAAAATGTTTGCTCTGCTGTTGTTGTCTTGTGATGCAGCTGTCAATGTAATGATGTCATAATGCAACGGTCAATGTAAACCCTGGACCTTCCTGTCCAGGGATCACCTAAAAAAAAGTGTATGTTTGGCTAAAATTAATCAATTAATTAATTAATTACAGTGATGGAATAAGCATTCCCCTATAAAAACGGATGTTTTCGCTCATTGTTAAGGCCAAGCTGGCACCATATAGGATGAGTCTGTTTTTGCAAAAAAAACCCATTGTTTCGAGTTATCTGTTTTTACTGAAAAATGTGTACAAAATAACATTTTTGTAATAGATTTGTATTTTTCAAATTGATTAATTTTGGTTATTAGAAACGATTTAATTGCAACACACATCGGCAGGATAGTTGTTTCATGAAAAGCTCCACAAAAAACATGAATTTACTCAATACAAGGAAAATAGAGATATCTCTTCATGTCAACTCTTTATCACTCAAATGACGCAATCGGGGGCGTCACCAGGTTTGAAGAACAGGCAAGAGGCTCCTGTGAGTGTGTGAAGCACGAGAGCAAAACATTTTTGCACTTGCAAAATCTTTTCACTCACAACTTTTTGGCACTGTATTAGAATTACACAACAAACACTGAATACATCTAAATAGTTGAAAGTGAAAGTGTAAGAAAGCTTTAGTCATCATAGGACATAAGGACAGTGTTGTTGCATGCAAAAGCGAGCTGGCAACTTGCAAACAGGGAAACGTTGCACAGATGACAGCAGTGTAAACGAACTTGCGCAGCACTACAGAGTTGACCTCAATACAGAGGAGGTTCTGGTGGAAAGAACATTTAGGGGGTTTCAGCCCCATAAAATAGGCCTAACGACGCCACGCAGTTCAGACCTACTTCCTGTTCCTGTTTATGGCGCAAAGTCTTCTGGGCACTATAGTATAGGAATAGTGGTATATAGTATATAGACATTTAGCTTCCTCACGTCCTAGTTTACATGCAATTATATTTTCAAGCTTTATTTATCCAGAGTACCGGTAAGATAATTAAGATGAGATTTTCATTTGGAATGCCAACCTATCCAAGAGGCAGCATTTACAGTTAGAGATGTTGAAGTGTGATGATAATCTGTCAGTGTCTTTTATGTACTTACAGAAATTAGCACTATAGATCGCTCTCAACAATTCACACATGCTCTTAAAGTGCGGGAGTAAATGTGTTGGAAAATAAATGAATGTCTAAGATGGACATACACTTTTTAAGCGTAAAACATACACAGAGCATGTAGATGCCATGATGTGGCGGTGACGAACCCCAAGATGCAGAGATGACAGGCGGTGTACAAGAAAACATGGTTTTAATGTTCAAAATAAGGTGAAAACAAAAAGGTGCACAAGGCGAAGGCACAACTTAACGCAGGAAACAAAAGCTAACACTTAGCCTGAACTATGGACATGAAACAAAAAGTCGCTGACTGTGGCATAAATAAACAAAACTTACTTGGCAAGGCACGAGCAGCATGAACTAAGCATGAAATCATCAGCATGAACTATGGTATCTCCAGAAAACAAGCATGAACAGAGCATTGCATGAAACAGGGAGTCCATAGCATACAACAAACAATACTCCAGCACTGACTGGAGGGCAAGGCAGGTTTAAATAATGCCTCTGATTAGTGCTCGGGCAGCAGGTGAGCGGGCGAACACTAATTAGAGGCAGGTGGAAATAATAAGTAACCATGGTAACTAAAACAAACAAGGGTGTACAAAAAAAGGGAACTATGAAGTCCAAAACTAACAGAACATAAAACATGATCCGAGACATGGATCATGACAGTAGAATGTGTGCAACTTGTGGAAGACAGAGCAGACACCACCACTTTGGTGGTTTATTTCTGTAAATAAAACAAAATTATTACAGCTATACTACTGTAACATTCTAAAATCCCACTTTTCTGTTCTATGGTTGTCATCACATGTTCCTTCTTTTTCATCAGAAAAAGGAAAACACACGTGGAGGTGACTTTTTCGACATATATCTTGCGAACCCTCAGCAAATCTCGTTCAACGGCGGTTTAATCTCAAAATTTAGAGGTGTACTTTTCCAGAAGATTTTGGTTGATCTTCAAATGGTGCAACTTCGCCGCCCTTTGATTGTGTGTTTACATTTTACGTTGTGAAAATGCCTTCTGTAAACAAGGCCGTCAAGCTTGCATGATACTTTATGTTTATGTCAGACTGAAGATCCACAGTCGTAAAGGGTTTCCACCCTTCATGAATAAAAAAAAGGTACAGGGTCAAAACATTCCCTCTGACCCATAATCCATCCCTGACATCTGTTATCCTCTCAATGTAGTGCGGCAATTAAGCCAGCACTCTTCTCAGTGCTATTTGGTGAAGCCATTAGTAACATTAGTGTCAGTCATCAGCTGTTTACTTGGCTCGTGTGTGCAACTCTAACCCGTTCTACGAAAACTCCCACAGGTACCGCATGTACAGAAAGAGTCAGACAACGGGTTTTCCGTCACTCATCACCATCTTCTCTGCTCCAAACTACCTGGATGTCTATAATAACAAAGGTAACACTAGCATTATGTTACTGGCATTCATTTTCTGCAACAAACAACTAAAAATCGATTGGATTGATAAAAAAAAACAATAACACAATGATTAGACAAAGTGTCTGTGTGTTTCCAGCGGCGGTGCTGAAATACGAGAACAACGTCATGAACATCCGTCAGTTCAATTGCTCTCCTCACCCATACTGGCTGCCTAACTTCATGGACGTCTTCACCTGGTCGCTACCTTTTGTGGGGGAAAAGGGTATCATGCACAACACACGCTTTGCAACGACGTTATTTTCATTGACTGAATTAGGGTGGGAACAGTTCTTACTTACTTTGCAAATGTTTTCGGTCACCCCTAGCTACCTTCTTTAATGTCTTTTTTCATAGCAGTCATTTTGGCCGAGAAATGCTCAAAAAACAACAAAAGGTGACACAAATAAACGATCACAAGAACCGGAAAGTGACTCTACCAAATCCGGGATTGACAGGAACGCAGTTCTAACGTGATGTTAATGTAAAATAGCAATTTAATGTGTGTTGCACAAAGACATGAAATATTTGAAAACAAGTCGGTCCATCAACTACAAATCTTATCTTTCAACATTTCTAACAAAATATTGCTCTTAAGTTGCTTCCGCTAGCCAGCAGCGATGGGTATCGTTTACATTTTAACCGGCGATATTAGAACCTAATCGGTACTTTTGAAATGATGCGGTGCTCAAATAGCACTTTACATTCTCTTTTTGGTTTGAAAATCTTATCTTTTTTTTTGTAATGTACATTTGTTTATTTATTTATTTGTTTTAGGACAATGCATTTTCAGAGGTGGGTAGAGTAGCCAGAAATTGTACTCAAGTAAGAGTACTGTTACTTTAGAGATGTATTACTCAAGTAAAAGTAAGGAGTAGTCACCCAAATATTTACTTGAGTAAAAGTAAAAAGTATGTTGTGAAAAAACTACTCAAGTACTGAGTAACTGATGAGTAACCTGTTTGTTTAATGATGACGGCAACAAATAATGCACAAAAACATAAAAATGGCAATGAGCAAATTCAGAGCCAGGAATATCTCTTAAGCAACTAAAACAATAATATATATATTAAATAATAATACATTAACATAAAAAAAATTAAGGCAAATTGAGCCACAATAACTTAACAGCACCATAGGCTCAGTAGGCAGAGATTACAAAGGAAAATAACAAGTTAGCCTTTACGCAAACCATAAACTGATAGGTGTGGGCTGCACCTGAGAACACACTGTGCACTTCTGATTCGTGTTTGTATGCATGCGTGAGTGTGTGTGCGACTGTGCGTGTCTATGAGGCTGCAGTGCGTTAATAAATGTCCCCACACGATGTACATTTGACAGTGATTCATAGCAGGGAAGCTAACATCAGCCTACGGTGACAGCCAAAATATCTACTAACGTTACTTACCGCGATATGCTTCCTCAAATTTGACGTTGAGTTCATGTAAGCTTAAGCTTGTTGTTGTTTTGCCGCTGAAACTTTATGTCATGTGACCGCCTGGCTCTGTTTGATTGGTGAAACGGAGTCAAACGTCACCAGTGACTGTATTTGATTGGTGAAATGCAGGCATGCGATAGATCCTACTTTGAAGGTCTGTCTGACAAACCAAAACAAACAAAGCGTGCATTAACAGATCGATAAAAATCAGTAGCGAGTAGCGAGATGAACGTAGATAAATGGAGCGGATTAAAAGTAGCGTTTCTTCTCTATAAATATACTCAAGTAAAAGTAAAAGTATGTTGCATTAAAACTACTCTTAGAAGTACAATTTATCCCAAAAGTTACTCAAGTAGATGTAACGAAGTAAATGTAGCGCGTTACTACCCACCTCTGTGCATATTCATCAACATAGAGCAACAATGTAAATATGCCGGAGTTAGCACAATAGCTCATTTTCATCCGTTGTCCTCAGGCAGGTTAATACAGTAAACATTCAACAGGTCATGATACAAAATAATACATAAATCACAAGATATTACACATTACCAGCATACCAAAAACACAGACCATGGTCAAAGAAATAAAACAAACAACAAACAAACAAAACAAGTGAATAATCTAATTGTGCGTGCATGTCTGATTAGTTTTCAACCAGTGTTTCAGTGCAGTTTTAAATGTTAGGTGTCACAGTTTCTGACATGGGCTGGCAGCCTGTTCCATGACTGTATGCCTCTGGTAGACCCCACCATTTGGCCAAATTTAGTCCTGCGCCTTTGTACGTTGCAGTCCCCTCTGGTCACTGCTCTGGTGTTTACTTGACTGCTATTGTTTTTATTAATAAAAGCTATCAAGGGAGGGGGAGCAAGTTTATTTAGAACTCTAAAGATGATGCAAGCATCCATGAATTAATAATTATCTAAATCCAAAATATTATACTTACTTAAAATGTTACAATAATGATACTTTAGAGCAGTGGTTCTTAACCTGGGTTCGATCGAACACTCGGGGTTCGGTGAGTCGGCCTCAGGGGTTTGGCGGAGGTCAAGACACACCCGACTCATCGTGTAAATAAAAACTTCTCCCTATCGGCGTATTACGGATACGGCAACAGCAGAAGTCAGACTGATTTGCAGGTGTGTAATTTGGTTTGAGTTTATGCACTGTGTTGGTTTTGTTGTTTGAACAAGGTGATGTTCATGCACGGTTCATTTTGTGCACCAGTAAAAAACATGGTAACACTTTAGTATGGGGAACATATTCACCATTAATTAGTTGCTTATTAACATGCAAATTAGTAACATATTGACTCTTAACTAGTCATTATTAAGTACTTATTAATGCCTTATTCGGCATGGCCTTGTTACAACCCTAATCATCTAACCCTGACCCTGACCCTAACCCTAACCCTAACCCTAACCAAATAACTCTAAATTAAGTCTTTGTTACCGTATTTTCCGCACTATAAGCCGCCCCGGGTTATTAGCCGCACCTTCAATGAATGGCATATTTCAAAACTTTGTCCACCTATAAGCCGCCCCGGGTTATAAGCCGCGCCTACCCTGCGCTAAAGGGAATGTCAAAAAAACAGTCAGATAGGTCAGTCAAACTTTAATAATATATTACAAACCAGCGTTCTAACAACTCTGTTCACCCCCAAAATGTAATGTGCAAATGTGCAATCACAAAAATAGTAACACTCAAATTAGTGCAGAGCAATCGCAACATTAATAATTCAACGTTGCTCGAACGTTAATGTCACACAACACACAAAATAAACATTTAAAGCCCACTTTCTGAAGTTATTCCTCATCCATAAATCCCTCGAATTCTTCTTCAGTGTCTGAATTAAAAAGTTGGGCGAAAACGGCATCCAAAATGGCCGGCTCCGTCTCGTCGAAGTCATCAGAGTCAATGTTGCTGTTGTTTTTCCAGCAGTTCCATGAATCCTGCCTTCCGGAAAGCTCGGACCACAGTTGAGACCGATATATCCGCTCAGGCATTTACAATCCACTGGCAGATGTTGGCGTATGTTGTCCGGCGCTGTCTCCCTGTCTTAGTGGCGCAGGTCATCTTGTTGCTTCCTCTACCTACGCACCATTGATTCATTTATGTTCAATTCTCTCGCTGCTGCTCTATTTCCGTGTTCTACTGCGTGACTTATTGCCTTGAGTTTGAATTCTGCGTTGTACGCGTGTCTCTTAATAGGAGCCATTTTGTGGTCTTTACAGACGTAAACACACAAATTAAATGAAACGTAATATCCGCGCGCTTCTTCTTCTACGGGGGCGGGTGGTTGCTTACAGTAGAAGAAGAAGCGCTTCCTCTTCTATGGGGGCGGGTGCTTACCTTGGTGGTTGCTTACCGTAGAAGAAGAAGCGCTTCCTCTTCTACGGGGAAAAAAGATGGCGGCTGTTTACCGGAGTTGCGAGACCTAAACTTTATGAAAATGAATATTAATATTAATCCATATATAAGGCGCACCGGGTTATAAGCCGCACTGTCAGCTTTTGAGAAAATTTGTGGTTTTTAGGCGCGGCTTATAGTGCGGAAAATACGGTACTTAGAATATGTTCCCCATACTAAAGTGTTACCAAAAACATATAACTTTGTCTTGAATTTGGAAAAAAAACATTTTATTTTCCACTAAAGAAGGGTTCAGTGAATGCGCATATGAAACTAATGGGGATCGGTACCTCCAACAAGGTTAAGAACCACTGCTTTAGAGGCTTTTAGAGGTTTCATGCGATGTAAAAGTGTTTAACAGTCTAATGTGGTTTTGCACTTGCCTGCCACAGTAATTGTAAGGCAGTTTACAATTTCATCAAAATTCTAAAGAGGGGCGATGCATTGGTAAAAACTGTGAGAATTTGGTGAGGATCTGAATAAATAGTATGTCTAATGCATGTGCAGATACAGCAATTTACTGCTGTGGTGTCAATGGAACAGTCCGTCCCCCAGAATCCTGATGGCAACACCTCATTCTTAGGTGTTCATCCTCCATGAACAAACAAACGCAGCCCCAGTTATTTTAGCTTTGGAGGAAGTTTGCATTCTACTGACAGTCCACGTACTGTGTATATAATGTAAAGCCAGGTATTGCATTGATAAATCAGCCAATAGTGTCTTTCAAAAATATTGTTGCACAGTATTATATTCTATTTCACTAGGTTGTTTGTTCTCCATCCATCTGTCACTTCAAAACACAACACTATTATTTAATCTTAAAAAGTGGCTAGCCTGCACTTTCAAGGATTAGAGACTAGGGGTATTCACACCTTGGTCGGATTGTGTCCTTCACCAGGTGCTTGGTTATGATTGTATTAACTTGTACAGTATATCCTCATTTGTAGAGATATTTTAGGTTGGGCTAAAACTCAAAGAAAACTTTGAGTTATGGTCCTTTTACTTGATTTTGTGTTGTAGCAAACACACAAAGATCTTTACAGATAACTATATGACATCGTTTTAGCATTAGCTTTAGATTTATTTGAATAGCTTCTAATTAGGAGAACATATCAGTCATTGCTACGATGACACCGGATTACTTATAGTACTTTAAAAGTCTATAATATTTGTGGACCAGCCAGGACATCCCAGTCTTGTTATTTACTTCAAGACATGATGACTCAGCTTCTTTATCTTCTAAACTGCAAATTATTTTCCACTTGCCAAGGTTAAAAATGCTATTTCTAGAAATGTCCCAACTACCTAGTTTTAGTGAAGTGAATTATATTTATATAGCGCTTTTCTCTAGTGACTCAAAGCGCTTTACATAGTGAAACCCAATATCTAAGTTACATTTAAAGCAGTGTGGGTGGCACTGGGAGCAGGTGGGTAAAGTGTCTTGCCCAAGGACACAACAGCAGTGACTAGGATGGCGGAAGCGGGGATCATACCTGCAACCCTCAGGTTGATGGCATGGCCGCTCTACCAACCGAGCTATACCGCCCCAATTTTAAGAGCTATTTGCTTATTTTTAGTCATTGACTTTACATCACAACCTTAATTTTAGCATGATATGTTGTCCATATACTAGTTTAAAAAGGTTAAAATTGAAAAAATAACTTTTCAAATAAGATTTTTTGGTTTTCACCACATAGGAAATCTTCTTTAAATATTCTGCAACATCCCGAGTATGTTTGATTTAAGAATTGTAAGTTGAATCATGCTTGTTTTTAGAATAAAATAAGTATTTCTATTTTAAAAGTCGAGATATAGAAATCCTAATTTAGGATGTCTTATCAAGTTAAATTAACTTGTAGCATGGACAAATAATTTCACTAGTTTTTTTGTTTTTTTTCCTAAAATCTAGTCTTTGTATCTTATAATTTTGTCAGCTCCTTTTTGCAGTGTAACCATGACTCTGTTCCTTCAGTTTCTTCCAAGTTGAAGGTGTACATGAAGTGACGATGTAATCTAACGACTGTAATGCCTTTTTAGGGAAGTGTCTAAACATAGCAGACAATTCATTCAGATTCTCCTTTAGCAGTTTCTCGGAAAATGTTCAGTGCCATGATCAAACTACCTATTTACATTAACTACAGTTAAGTTTACAAAATGATAATGTTTGATATAATAAAGTATTGTTTGTTTTTGTAATTGTTCACCTAGTGACAGAAATGCTGGTCAATGTCTTGAGTATCTGCTCTGATGATGAGCTCATGAATGATGGCGATGAGATCTATGACGGTAAGGAACATTCTTATTGGTGGTGTTACACATCACATGCATGACTACTCTACATGTATTTTAACAGTCACAGTAGTTTTGAGGTTGTTTTTTTTTGGTTTGTCATCTCATTTGCAGCCAGTGCAGCAGCAGCCAGGAAGGAGGTGATTAAGAACAAGATTCGTGCTATCGGGAAGATGGCTAAAATGTTTTCAGTTCTACGGTGAGTTGACCTGTGATCATTCACAGCACTTTGAAAAGGCCTATATCAGGGGTGTCGAACTCATTTTAGATCGGGGGCCATGTGGAGAAAAATCTACTCCCAAGTGGGCCGGACTGGTAAAATCACGGCACGATAACTTAAAAATAAAGACCACTTCCGATTGTTTTCTTTGTTTAAAAATAGAACAAGCACATTCTGAAATTGTACAAATCATAATGTTGTTGGTTTTTTTTTACAATTACCTGTTGCGGTTATTAGTATACTGTATTTTTTGGATTATAAATCACAGTTTTTTTCATAGTTCTGGGGCGACTTATGTGTGAAATTATTAACACATTACCGTAAAATATCAAATAATATTATTTAGAAGCGACACAGAGGAAGAAGATTTCATGGGATTTAGCGATTAGGAGTGACAGATTGTTTGGTAAACGTATAGCATGTTCTATATGTTATAGTTATTTGAATGACTCTTACCATAATATGTTACGTTAACATACCAGGCACGTTCTCAGTTGGTTATTTATGCCTCATGTAACGCACACTTATTCAGCCTGTTGTTCACTATTCTTTATTTGTTTTAAATTGTCTTTCAAATGTCTATTCTTGGTGTTGGATTTTATCAAATAAATCTGCCCAAAAAATGCGACTTATACTCCAGTGCGACTAATATATGTTTTTTTCCTTCTTTATTATGCTTTTTCGGCCGGAGCGACTTATACTTCGGAGCAATTTATCATTATATATACTTTGTTTGTCGTTATTTATATTTTCTGAATAAATTATGTGATAATGTTCATTGATCAACTCATTGGTGTTAATTTCCAATCTATCAAGATAAAAAAAAAAATTAAAATCCAATTACAGTATGTTGTTTATGTAGTTTGCTCATTTTCCTCAACTGGTGTACTAACATGTGGTTTATTTTGTATATATGTAGCATCATCTACAAAGATATAAAGAATTGCTATTGTGACATCTAGTGGACACATTTAGAACAGCTGTTTTTTTCATTCAAAAATTTCAGGTTAATTTTTATACTTAGCCAACTCATCCCACAGGCCGGATAAAACCTGTTCGCGGGGCTGATCCCGCCCTCGGGCCATACATTTGACACCTCTGGCCTATAGAAATATTTTGCAGTTACGTTTTGTTTGTTTTTTTAGAAAACACCAAAAAAAACCAAGGCTGGAAAAATATTTATTGCTGCTTGTCCTTTGATTGTTTTATTTGTCACATTATAACTTCTAATGTCTACCAAATATTTTCAGATACGCTGGTCAACATTGATTGATTGATTAATTTAAACTTTTATTAGTAGATTTCACAGTACAGTTTATATTCCGTACAATTGACCACTAAATGGTAACACCCGAATAAGTTTTTCAACTTGTTTAAGTCGGGGTCCACGTAAATCAATTCATGGTAGATTTGTTCAGACTTGATTAAATGTTTCCCAAATATTGTAAATAATAACAATGATAAAAAAAAGTTCCCATGGAACATTTAAATGGCCCTTCTACATGGTACTTGGTGGATTTTGGGCTTTACCTTATTTTTAAAAATAAATGCTTACCAGCTAACATGCTAGGATACATTACAGTGGTAACATGGTAACATCTCTAGCTTCCATAGACGCTTAATGTTGTATGAAAATTGTGAAAATCCTACAACTAGCTCATAACAAGATGGCTACTATGTACGGGAAGTTCTGACATGTATTTCATTTTTGGGAGAATTCCAAATCAATGTAAATGCTAACATTTGTTGCTTCAACAAACAGGCATGTGAGCACCCTTTGAAAAAAAAAAAGAGGAACATTGAAAAAAAAAAAAGGAACATTTATATCAGCAAAAAGTGCTCCTGATTGTCTCCCCATCCTATAACACAGTGCGGCGTTCAGACAAGACGAACAGCGAGTCGAGCGTTCAACACATTTTATTTGGATCCTATTTTTTTTTTTTATATTTCATTAACAATGCAAAAGTGATATTTTGATGTGAAAATTAATGACGTAGATTTCGGCATTTTCGCTTAAGTGCAAAATTGGATGCTGGATCCCACATGAAATTATAATAATAACAATAATGATGATAAAGACAATATTAATAATAATAATAATAAAGAATCCTAGAGGCACACATGACAGCAGTTCGAATAACAAAGTTTTGTGCAAGTTAAAAGCAAATGTTGCCATGTTATTCCACTATTCCATGATGTGGTATGCAGTTAAATGTAGCCCAGGAGCATTTCCATTACTGTGTGCGACAACGTTACCAATAATTAAAAAAATAGAAACAATTAAGGAGGTTCAAAAATAATTGAATACAGTACAGCAGAAGAAAAAGAAGCCTCGTTAATGCATGTCCCTGATAACTTGTATTTTTTTATTTGACGGTTTTTGACTTCTGCTTTGTTTTCTCTTGCCGCTTTCTTGGAATGACTGAATTAACAAACAGATGTGCTCATATTCTTACCCACTTTTGTATGTCTCTATCTGTGCCACACACATACACACTTACTCCCAGGGAGGAGAGCGAGAACGTGTTGACCCTGAAGGGACTGACCCCTACAGGTATGCTGCCAAGCGGAGTGCTGTCAGGGGGCAAACAGACTCTGCAGAGCGGTAAGTCTTTTACTTGGTGGCAAACACACACACACAAACACACGCACAGATGTTTGACTTTCAAACCTAACCTCCAAGTCACACAAACGCCACAAAGCACATGCTTTGTCCCACATTTGCATCCTTTTGTTGCCTTAACTCTCCTCCTAAACTGCTGTTTATCTCCTGTCATCCGTGCGCCCCATGGACTCATTCCCTCTTTCCACCTCTCTTCACTGGCGCTGAGGATACTAACAGCCTGCTGGTTGTGTACGTGTGTGTGTGTGTGTGTGTGTGTGTGGGTGTGTGAAAGAGAGGAAAGCGTGGCATTGCAGAAGAGAGCGAAAGAGACAATGTGTGAGTCGGACAAAGCTGCTGCTAACACCAGGTGCTATCTAACCTGCCTTGGCCTCAGTGTTTGCTGTGCAGGCCTCACATGGACTACGCCTGAAACATGCTTTCAATCAGGGCGTCTTTTTCTGCCAACAGGGTTATTCTTTAGCCTTTATGTTGACGTGTATCTGCACAGAAGCATGTTTCAGCCTTCACTCGTTTTTTCTCCTTCACCTCTTTCCTCTTCTCTCTCGGAATCCGTCACCCCTTTCTTGTTGCCTCCTCTTTCTCTCTGTCTGACCATCCTTCAGCTACCATTGAGGCCATTGAAGCCATCGAGACAGTTAAGGATGACGAAGGTAAAACCACTCATTTCACAGTGAGTGTGTGTGTATGTGTGTGTGAGAGAGTGAGATAGCATGGCTGCACTCTTGGCCACCCATACTCATAAGCATACTTGCCAACCCTCCCGGATTTTCCGGGAGACTCACGAAATTCAGCGCCTCTCCCGAAAACCTCTCGAGACAAATTTTCTCCCGAAAATCTCCCGAAATTCAGGCGGACCTGAGTGACGTGTCGACAGTCTGTTTTCATGTCCGCTTTCCCACAATATAAACAGCATGCCTGCCCAATCACGTTATAACTGTAGAATGATCGAGGGCGAGTTCTTGGTTTCTTATGTGGGTTTATTGTTAGGCAGTTTCATTAACGTCCTCCCAGCGTGGTAACAACACACAACTACAGCAGTCACGTTTTCGTCTACCGTAAAGCAGTTCGTCTGCCGTAAACAGCAATGTTGTGACACTCTTAAACAGGACAATACTGCCATCTACTGTACATGCATATGTGACATTAACATCTACGGCTTTTAGAGAGTGCAGTGCACAACTGCGCACACAACAAGGAGACGAAGCAGAATGCATCATCAGAGAGGGTGTTCAGCATGGTTAGAAAAATAGTCACAGAGAATAGAACAAGGATGGACAATTCAACCCTTAACTCAACAATGAGTAGATGAGTGTTATGTGTGTGTATATGTGTAAATAAATGAACACTGAAATTCAAGTATTTCTCTTAATTATATATATATATATATATATATATATATATATATATATATATATATATATGCGTGGCGCAGTGGAAGAATGGCCGTGCGCGACCCGAGGGTCCCTGGTTCAATCCCCACCTAATACCAACCTCGTCATGTCCGTTGTGTCCTGAGCAAGACACTTCACCCTTGCTCCTGATGGGTGCTGGTTAGCGCCTTGCATGGCAGCTCCCTCCATCAGTGTGTGAATGTGTGTGTGAATGGGTAAATGTGGAAGTAGTGTCAAAGCGCTTTGAGTACCTTGAAGGTAGAAAAGCGCTATACAAGTACAACCCATTTATCATTTATTATTTATTTATATATATATATATATATATATATATAGCTAGAATTCACTGAAAGTCAAGTATTTCTTATATATATAAATATATATATATATATATATATATATATATATATATATAAATAAAATACTTGACTTGGTGAATTCTAGCTGCAAATATAGTCCTCCCCTCTTAACCACGCCCCCAACCACGCCCCTGCTCCACCCCCGAGAACCCCCGCCCCCACCTCCCAAAATCGGAGGTCTCAAGGTTAGCAAGTATGCTCATAAGGTCAAAGATTCTCCTTACCCACAATGCACAGAGCTTTTCTAACTGCATCAACCGATAACCAACGCCCGCTGAAGTCATCGTATTATTCTTACATACTGTATGTACGCTTCATTTTCTTCCTCTTGGTGAAAAAAACAAACATTACCTACTCAACCTGCACACTTGCTTATCATACAGTATCATCACTTTTTTTGCACACAAACACAAAAGAGGAGTGAACGCTGATGTTAATCTGATCACTTGTTGTCGATTAAATATGTTAAAAGGTGAATATGCATGTCATCAATCTGTTTCCTGGTTTCAGTTACCTTAAAAGGGAACTCTACTTTTTTGGAATTTTGCCTATCGTTAAAAAACATTACGAAGGGCATGACGATGGATGTATTTTTTTAATGCATTCTTGTCAGGAATTGTTGGTGACGAACCCCAAGATACAGAGATGGCAGGCTTGTTGCAGGAAGACATGATTTTAATGTCCAAAAAATGCCAGGGAAAAAAAAGAAAGAGGAACCAGGCAAACTGGAGACGGCAAACAGGATACAAGAGACGAGGAACGAGGGAGAACTGGAGACAGCAAACAGTCCACAGCATACAATACTCCAGCCCTGACTGGAGGGCGAGGCAGGTCTAAATAGTAGCCGGATTGGCAATTGCCACCAGGTGTGCCAGACTGGGAAACAAGCGCTCAGGGAGACGTGCAGGAAAAGGAACCAAAATAAGAGTGCTGACAGGAAATGAAACACAAACAGAGGAAAAACCAAAACATAACCAAACTGTCAGTGACAAGCCTGACAATTCTAACTCGTAAAGAAACTAAAATAAAAGTACGCAGACAGCAGAGCCAATGAGAGCTCCTCTATTTCACCCGTTAACCCAATAAAAAAACACTAACAATACTCCATTTACATTTCGTGACTTGATTATTAACCAAGAATTAGTGATATTGTTATTATAAGCGCTAACGCACACAAACTATTTATAGCGGCGCCGATCACAAGCTTGTGTGCCTTTATTGGCATCATCGAGTGGTAAGCTGCTTCCCCGCTTCTTTGCTCGTGAACAATTATTCTAAATCATAAATCATGCCTCTCACTTGGATAGCAGAAGGATGAGGACGTATTCCGACAAGTTGGTACACTTTGACAGCCAATTTAGACCCGGATGTGGCGAGGGCGACACGAAAAGACGCTTCGTTTGCAAGTATTAGTAGTGATTGTTCATCTAAACGGGAATATAACAGGATTCTATCAATCGGCATCCTACTGACAGCAGACAGTAAGTGATGTTTTATTATGTTTGTTTGCTCTCATGAAGTCTACAGTGAGTAGAATCAGTGACGTCGTGATGCGTTTTTTTTTTATTAATGCGCCACGTTTGCTTAAAATGAGCAAAATACATAAATATTAATATAAATGTGCCCGTTGCTACATTACATATGTACTTACAGCATGTATTTAAAACCTTAATGGAGGTTTTTTAAGAGCTTTTATAGGCAGAATAGAGCGACTACCACAGACTCCATTGTAAGCGGACTTTTGATGGCATTTATTTACTATTCAGGATGCATTAAAAAAAGAAAAACGTGTTCTTGTCTTACATAAGGATTGTGAATATTAGGCAAAATTCCAAAAAAAATGCATTTCCCCTTTAAAGAGCTATCGTAAAGGTACTTTGATACACCTAAAAATGCAATTTAGCCAAGAAAGTAAATATGTTTATAATATTTCTCCACGTGTTATCGCAGTCAGATGTCAACCCTGTACTCCATGAAAATATTCATTCATTTTCTACCACATTTTGTTCACGCCCATGGACTGTTATGGATTTTTTGTGATGTAGATTAGTGTTTTTGGAATTGAACCCGATGTAAACCCAGGTTCGAACTCAAAGTCACCTGACATTTTCCGTCATACTTCCCCCTCTAGACATTCGCCTTACCACATAAAACACTAATTGGTACGTCAGCTTTCCTGAGGGAATCAGCTGTACGACAATTCTGTACGTTTAAAATGCTGTGATTTTATAACGATCGAACAACACTTCATACCTACCTGTCCAATAAAAACATAATTAAGTTTTTAAGTATATCCATTAGCTTCCGGAAGTGTCAATCAAACACAGTGGGAGAGCATTTTCACTTTGTGTTGGTCGGACTGCAGAGACTTACGCGTAATCACTGTTAATCGAAAACTGGGTAGCTCGAGTATTTTTATTCAGTATTTTCATTTGACAATTTCTGGTGTTAAATATGTCCAGTAACAGTCATTTGTTGTGTTACGTGACATACAGTACATGGTTGTCATTAGACATCAACAATATGCTTGTATTAATGGATAATAATGTATTTGTTACCTTAAAAAAAAAGAGGACAAACCAACAAACAGATCGAGGTCATGTGTTGTATTAAATGTTGTGTTGTATTTTGTATACACAAGTTTGGTGATTTTGTGCACGCTTCACTTAACTGTAATGTTTAGCTTCGATCAAACCCTTATTCCAAAATTGATGACAGACGGCAATGATTTGCATATGAGGAATTCAGCTTTTACTGAACTTCACAATGAATTCTGAATGTAATGCCTGCAACAAAACACAGTCACATTTGAAGACAGTCATAATAGACAAATAGAAATGTGTGAAACAAACAATTAGGCTCATCTTTGTACATAGTACTCGCTCAGTTACAAACCAGGATAAGATATCCTTTTTTAAATGTCTGCGTAGGCAAATTATCAAAACGTTTTATCAATCCAGAAAAGTCTCTTGGTTCCTGCCCTGCACTCAAAGGCAGCATGGGAAGTAGTAATTGGCTATCAAACACAACACTTCTGAGTCTCATTTGAAAGTATTGATTCATTGCAGTTTGTCCTACTTTTGTTGCCGTAGTCAGTCCTTTGCCATTAAGTTGGATGTGCCAGTCTTGCCTTTTGTTGAGACCTACAACTTAGACTTAGACAAACTTTAATGATCCACAAGGGAAATTGTTCCACACAGTAGCTCAGTTACAAAGGATGGAAAGTGTAAGGATGGAAAGGATAAAGCATGTATAAAGTAGACTAAACATGTACCGTAGTAGCAATATAAAATATAAGATATATGTAATATTTACATAGTATATATAGAGAATATGATATATACTGATATATTATATTTTTATATAATATATACAATATATCAATTATATATATGTATATATATATATAACAACGTATTTATACTGTAAGTATTGTACAGTCTTTATTACAAACCAGCTTTTTAATTGTAATGTGTATCATAGTTGTAATTTTGATTGCCAAATCTGGACGTGCTGAAATTGCCATGTAAAAGTGCTGATGCTGAACAGTAGCATGTATATAAATTATAGCCAATGTAAATTAGCATTGAGCTCGCGCATTTTGAAAAGTACAGCCTTACTTTAGAGCACTTTTTATCAAGCATGCTTGCTTTGTTAGTATAAAAAATTGCAACAATAACTGGAGGTAGTCCGATACGACTCTGCAACCCAACGTGACATTACGTGCAACAAAGGTACTTTTTAATTTGACCTGAATCAGTACTTGGCGGTACTAAAATAATTTGGTTAGTACCTATAAAAGTACCGAATCCGGTACTCGTCTCTTTTGTTGTCACATGAAACTTATATAGAGTACTGTTGTACTTCTATGTCGATTCCCTTTGAAGAGTTCAAAGAAGTGAAAATGTGTTCTATACCAAACTAAACTTTACTGCTTAATCGAAACACGGTTAAAGATGCACACTGACTGCTTTAGAAAATGATAGTTAAAAATGAAAGTAAAATATGTCATTTTTTTCAAAGGTCTTTGACAGCAACATGGTAGTATGGGTAACTTAAATGCTATAGGTAACCCCTAATCAGCCCATGCTTTACAAATTTGTAGGAAAAATGGGTTTAACATTTTGATCTATGACTTAAAAGACTCAAAGTAAGTAACAGTATCTTCAGTTCCCAAGAAACTGTGAGTCTTAGCTTACTGGAATGTTTTTGAGGTATCAATTCTAAATGTGTGATTTTGTTATAATTGAGCACAAATCAATATTGATGGAAAAAACATTGCATTCTCTTTTTACAAAGAGTTGTACACAACCTTTTTGGAATTTGGATTTGTCTGTTTGTGCATATTTAGTAATGTGTGTGTGGCTTACTTGATGTACAGTCCATAATTTGTTTAGGCAAATAAATTATGGGTATGGCTTGTTATTATGTTTGTGTGAGTGTGTGTTTGATAATATTTTAGCTGAATATTAGATGTACAATGTCAAGCAGAATATTTGTGGGTGACTGCATGTTTGCTGAAAGTAGTGTAACAATGCTTGTTCAAAAGTAATGTTTCCTTTATGATATGTGGTATGTACGATATGTTGTGTTTCTATTGGCCACTGTGGACCTTTAAATCAAAACTGGGCCACTGAAGAAACTGATAAAATAAGGAACTATAAAATAATGTATATAACGTCTCAACAATTGGAATAAACAAAAATTAAACACCTATTTTTTGCCAATAGTCAACCATTAAAGAAACAGCATGTTAACTATGAGGGTACAGAAGTGGGTTGCAACTAACGATTATTTTAATAGTCCACTAGTCATCAATTATTTTTGATGAAATTAATTACCGTATTTTTCGGAGTATAAGTCGCACCGGAGTATAAGTCGCACCTGCCGAAAATGCATAATAAAGAAGGAAAAAAACATATAAGTCGCACTGGAGTATAAGTCGCATTTTTGGGGGACATTTATTTGATAAAACCCAACACCAAGAATAGACATTTGAAAGGCAATTTAACATAAATAAAGAATAGTGAACAACAGGCTGAATAAGTGTACGTTATATGAGGCATAAATAACCAACTGAGAACGTGCCTGGTATGTTAACGTAACATATTATGGTAAGAGTCATTCAAATAACTATAACATATAGAACATGCTATACGTTTACCAAACAATCTGTCACTCTTAATCGCTAAATCTGATGAAATCTTATACGTCTAGTCTCTTACGTGAATGAGCTAAATAATATTATTTGATATTTTAAGGTAATGTGTTAATAATTTCACACATAAGTCGCTCCTGAGTATAAGTCGCACCCCAAACTATGAAAAAAACTGCGACTTATAGTCCGAAAAGTACGGTACTTTTTACCTATGATCGGCTGTACACGTTTGAGTTTGAAGTTTGAGTGCGTGATTTGATTTTAACTCATTTTCAAAAACTGTTATAGTAAATTCAATTGTAACAAAGGAAAGATAAATGACTGCGAAACAAATGGTTTTACCTTCTTATACAAAGTATAGAACCACAGTGAAAAATAAATCAACAGACTTAAAGTGCAAGATGTCCTATACACATGACATTCAGTGCAAAAAGTATTTTATCCAATATTGTTTAGGTGATTTAGCTATTATTTACCTAAAACAGGGGTGCCCATTACGTCGATTGCAAGCTACCGGTCGATCGCGGAGGGTGTTGTCAGTCGACCGCCCGCCAGGCATTTAAAAAAATAGTCCTAAAAATTAGCGATCATCAATCTTCACTATGACGTTACTTTCGTCACTTGATTGACGTTCGCGACACCCGAGGACCTTGTGAGATGATGCTGGCTGCAGCGAGCTCATTTTTAAAATTAAAAAAACACTGACAGGAAGTCGAGAAACACGTTTTATTTCAACAGACTCTCGCGGCGCACATGCTGTCAAAAGCCTAAAGACCAACCGCACAGTTCCTGTCTTCATAATAAAAGTGCTGCTCTATCCTGTCTGCGCTAACAAAATAAGAGTCTCAGAAAGCTACCGCGCACAAGCTAGCAAGCTACGGAATTTGCCGTCAATATATTTCTTGTAAAGTGTATAAAAATGAATATGAAAGCTGGACAAATAAGATGCCAAAAAACAACCACTTTTATGTGGTATTGGACTTTTTTTCTACTCTACAATGTAAATTCGAAAATGTGGAAGTTATCAGCACTACTGTGAATCTTGTCTGATTCCAATCAAAGCAAGTCATCAGAATCAGGTAATACACCAACTTATATTCTTGTCTTCATGAAAGAAAGGAATGTATATGTTATGGTTATGGTTTGAGGGTTTTTTTCAAACATGCATACAATTACAAAATGATACATGTGATAAACATGCTTGTATTTTGATTAAGCTCCTTTAACATGTTAACAAAAACGTAAATTTTATAAATAAATAAACATTAGATATAAATATATACATAAATACATATACATATAAGTATAATATATATTAAATATTAGATGTATAAATATTATATATTTATATTAAATATTTATGTGTGTGTGTGTATATATATATATATATATATATATATATATATATATATATATATATATATATATATATATATATATATATATAGCGGTTAGACGGGGTATTGCAGAGGCTGATTTGAGGAGATTCCAGCTCGCAGAGGAGAAGAGAGACAAGAGGAAACGTACTGCAAATACTATCGCACAGCAGGAGCGGGACGAAGTCTCTAATCATGTTTGCACTAAGTGCAACAGGGACTGTCACTCAAGAATTGGCTTGTACAGCCATGCTAGGCGTTGTCAACAAACATGAATGTACCATATCAACAAAAACATCAAGTTAAAATGTGAAAATTGTAATTAAATAAGTGCATTGTATAATTACAACACTCATTATAACTGAAAAGATATTACTAATAATTGACTAAAATAGATGACAAAACTATTTAAATAAAAACAATAAACTATTAATAATTAAAGTACCATTACAAAATACAATTTTTAAAAATTAAATAAAAATTAAATATCAAATCGAAATAAGTGTCTGACCCAAGTGTTACGTCTTCGACGCATGGCTGCGATTGTCGTGTTCCTTCCAAGGCAGAAAACAAGCAGGAGCGGCCTGCAGGTAAGACTTAAGGTTTTTAATTATTTTAAGGCAGGATCAAAAATACAAACTGAGGATACTAGCAAGCGTGGAGCTAAACAAAAACCAAAATGTCACCAAGGGTGAAAAACGGGGAATGCTGGAGGGCAGAATAATCTAAAGAGCGAGGAGAAAACCAGGGGAACGTAAATGTTGCCTATCGCAAACATTGACCCAGCAACTACTGCTGGGTGACAGGAAACTATAAAGGGGAGTGATTAACCAAAACACCTGGTGGGAACACTAATTGCAAAACTAAGACAGGTGAGGAGAATCAGTGCCCATGGAAACCAACAGTAAACAGGGAAAGAGGGTGCACCCAGGAAACAGACTAACACAGAAACATTACCAAAACATAATTCATGCCATGATCTGGGTAACGGATCATGACACCAAGAGCGTAAATTAGCATGGTCATCTGTGATTTAGCTGCCAAAGAGAGAAATATTAATGTATATATCAATTTATGAAGATGAAGTAGATCACATTGACTGGGTCATTTGAAAAGTAGCTCGTTTGCTGAAAAAGTGTGGGCACCCTGACCTACAAGAATAAGACTGTAAACATGAACATTCCTGGCGGTTTATCATTAAAATTTTATTATTTTGTATTAATAACAAACCTTTGTCGATTGATTTTTATGATTGATTTTGTTGACTAATCATTGCAGACCTAGACTTTTAGTAGGGCTTAGTAAGATTAACAGTTCATGTTAATCTTAGTTCAATTATTTAGTCTCTGTATGTCAAATAAATAACAACACACACTAGTTTTGAAAACAAAATGAATGATTACCGTATTTTTCGGAGTATAAGTCGCACCGGAGTATAAGTCGCACCTGCCGAAAATGCCTAATAAAGAAGGAAAAAAACATATATAAGTCGTACTGGAGTATAAGTCGCATTTTTGGGGGAAATTTATTTGATAAAACCCAAGACCAAGAATAGACATTTGAAAGGCAATTTAAAATAAATAAAGAATAGTAAAAAACAGGCTGAATAAGTGTATGTTATATGACGCATAAATAACCAACTGAGAACGTGCCTGGTATGTTAACGTAACATATTATGGTAAGAGTCATTCAAATAACTATAACATATAATAGAACATGCTATACGTTTACCAAACAATCTGTCACTCCTAATCGCTGAATCCCATGAAATCTTATACGTCTAGTCTCTTACGTGAATGAGCTAAATAATATTATTTGATATTTTACGGTAATGTGTTAATAATTTCACACATACTGTAAGTCGCTGCTGAGTATAAGCCGCACCCCCGGCCAAACTATGAAAAAAACTGCGACTTATAGTCCGAAAAATACGGTACTTCTGTAGAGCTCTGCTTTGTTTTACACACACTCTCTCTTAGGGGCTTTTGACTACAGATCTACTGATCAGTGGTTAGGTCACCCAGCTAATCCTGGCTCAGCATTGAGAACAACAGATAAATACTGCCTGATGTTTGTAGATATTGGGATTAGAACATGCGCAGTGCGACAGAATTCTGTTTATCCGAACCCAAAACCACAAGCAGAAAATCAGGACCGAATGATGGCATTGCCCTTACTAGAGTGCAACGACAGCATGGGAAAGTTGAGTTTATTCGTTAAGTCGGACTGGCATTCAGTCAAAGGCTTCCATCGGGAGTTTTGACACAAACATTTCTACCGAACGCGTAGCTAAACACTAACTGTGTGCATCTATGTGTGTGTGTTTTTGTGGCTGCTTGTTTTCACAGCCATTCGAGGCTTCTCCCCGCAGCATCGGATCAGCAGTTTCGAGGAGGCCAAAGGTCTGGACAGAATCAACGAGAGAATGCCGCCGCGGCGTGACGCCGTCAACAGTGTGGGCCTGTCTATGGGTCGCATGAATATGGGAGAACCCAATGGGACCGATAGCAACAGCAATATACAGTGATGGATGCGCACTGTCATGCCCAAGACACAGTTAATGCAGTTACAACACTGGTACTTATACCTGTACATAGACATACTCTATAAGCAAATACATCACACACAAATTGCAGTATTTCCAACACTGGCTTCACAGACAGAGAGGGTCGTGATTATCTACCCCTTCTCCTTGCTCTACCTAAAAGACATGAGTGTGGCCGGACTTTACAACAAAAGGCCGATTTAGAGAACTCTGACTCCAACGTTACCCGAAGAAAGAGGAAAGAACCCACGTCATCACTCCCTGTGCAAAGCAGGAGGAGCTACTATTCACTGTGCATGTTGGAGATCCGCAGTGGGTTGACCGTGTCAGCGTCATGTGGATGTGGAACGTGTCGTGCTGACAAGGAGTGGGTAAGGTCAGAGTGTGGCCATCAGGGACATAAATAGATTATTTTTCCTGTTTGCATCCAAAAGCCAGAAGTGGGATATGCTTTAACAACGTCCTCGCCCGTTATATTTGAGACATGTGCTGGAAAAATGCGACGCGAGGGGTGGTTGTTTCTCCTACAGGGATGTGCGAAGATCATCACAGCTGCAGACTGATCTGAGCCCTGGTGTTTTAATATAGGAGGAGATCACGTTTGCTTTTGGAGCACAACACCTCCACCTGATGAAAGAGTAGAGGCCCAATCATTCCCTCTAGCCTCAGGCTAACTAGGCCTCAAACTAGGCTTGTCTCTCCTGAGCCTACTTAGAACGTTTGCATTGCACACCTGATGCAAGATGCAGTGTAGCAGAAACAGAATGCTTTATTTATGCGAGTGTGAACGAGCTTGAAATGCGACGTCATACTAAGTTACACATCCCTCCTGTTAGAACACATCAATCTCTGGCCTAAGAAGTAGGCAATTATATTTTACAGAGGAAATGGACTCTTCCGCTGCCAAGACGGGAAGACATCAGAAGAGCGGTTTCTTTGTGAAGCATTTATATTAACGCATCGGTGCATGCAGAGTTAAGTTAATTGATAAAAATGTGAATTATATTTGTGCTCTGTGTTTCACTATAGTAGGATTTTTTTTTCTGGTTTTCTGGCTGACATAAATGAGCGGAGGAGTTATGAATTATTTATTTTGTACATAATGTTCATTTGCTTTTTTTTTGTATTCATTTTGTTTCCTTCCCGATTATTTTCAACGCCTACTTCCTGTTTCTTTCGGCACTGTACAGAACAACATTACGCTTCGACTCCGAAGTGTCAAGTCCACGTTCAGTACTTCTTTGTCAATGTACGGGAGGTGCTTTTTAACGACAAATATGAGTAATAACTACAAACTAGTATCGAATGACCACCGCTACTGTATATCAGAGGCAAAAGACATTGAGGCATACAAAAAGCATGATCGCATGGTAAAAAAAAAAAAAAAAAAAAAAAAAACGCAGTTCAAAGCAAAAAGCAGCAAGACACATTTTGACCGGATAAGGCAGTTGTGTTGCTGTCACAATTTAAATGAAAAGAAAACAACCATTACTCTTGTTATTTGATATTTATGGTTCTATTATATTTATTATGAACATTATTATTAATATTTAAGCTCTCTCTCTGCTAGTTGCTATTCATGTTGCGTTGCTCCTTGGTTGATCTTGTTGTGCTTCTTTGGGAGAGGTGAACCCCCCATGCCATAGCGACTGTGTCATGGTTTTCTCTCTCTCCCCTTCTCTCTTTCTTTCTCTCTCTCTCTCTCTCTGTTTCAACTCCCCAGTCACTAACACTGTAAGCATGCCCCATGGGACAATCCACTTTTTTTACTCTTGAATAAAATATGCATGAACCTTTGGTATCCATACCGAGCCTTTATTTACTGGATGAATCGCATACACGTATCATGGACCCCGACTTAAACAAGTTGAAAAACTTATTCGGGTGTTACCATTTAGTGGTCAATTGTACGGAATATGTACTTCACTGTGCAACCTACTAATACAAATCTCAATCAATCAATCAAACGTACTAATGTCGCCAAGAACTCATTGTTTTTCAATTGTATTAGAACTGGTCGGTATTGTTAATAACCGTCATTCAGTCTTGAATTACGTTCAGTTCCTAGTTGTGCAAGTGTAACATTGGTGATTCTGCATAGTCCAGTCCTGAAAACACCGGGCTTGAACCAAGGTTGACAAATGTCCACAGACCAAGAACAGTATTAGTCAATGAGTCAACTCATTGTCCAGCACTTCCTCTGTAAGTGAGGTTTACACAACATACTATAGCACTAGCCATTCTCTCTTACACTCACTCCTTTAAACCTCACTCTCATATCTGGGTCACTGCACTCACCATTGGGACAGTGGTCGATCAGGATTTATCATTGTTTTGTGATTGTTGTGGCCATAAAGGCCTGAATTCGCAGCAGCTTTTTCCGAAAAGTGCAACAAAAGTTTCAAAGCTTATTTTTTCAATAACATTGAATCAACTTGTGATTTTATGATTTTTTTTATGGAAAAGAGGCTACTGCGTGTGCCTCAAAATACGAGGGTCCTGGGTTCGATTCCTGGGCTTGGGGTATTTCTGTGTGGAGTTTGCATGTTCTCCCTGTGACTGCGTGGGTTCCCTCCGGGTACTCTGGCTTCCTCCCACTTCCAAAGACATGCACCTGGGGATAGGTTGATTGGCAACACTAAATTGGCTCTAGTGTGTGAATGTTGTCTGTCTATCTGTGTTTGCTCTGTGATGAGGTTGCGACCTGTCCAAGGTGTACGCCGCCTTCCGCCCAAGTGTAGCTGGGATAGGGTCCAGCAACCCCTAGAGGAATAAGCGGTAGAAAATGGATGAATGGAGGGTGTTCCTTGGAACTTTAACCTCAAATTGCACAAGTTTCTAACAAAAATTGGAAAACAAATTTTGGACTCTAAACTTCTACTTTTTCCCCACGCTTTGAACCTATCGGCTTATAGAACAGTGTGGCTAACTTTTGGATTTTTCTTTGCTAACGGCCATATTGTTTTGTATTCAACAAATAACTTTCATAGAACACCAACAGAAACACTAAAAGGTGTATTATTGTTTGTGCTACGGCGCTACCTTTTGGATGTGTTCACTCACTGCGGGTGCTGCAGGTTAAACATGTATTACCTGTTTTGTTCTTTGAACCGGAAGTATTCATCCATAGCGTTTTTTACTCGAAAGGGTTCTTCATTCATAATTCTAAGCAACAATTGTAAGTTTTACAATATAACTACAACAATTCATACGTACTAAACCGTCCCTAGTGAGATGTCTGTAGGAATGTTTTCATACCTATTTTTGTAGGTGCTATCGTAATGTAATAAAGCTAGCCTTTTTAGCAATAGCAAATATGCTAACACGGTTATAAGCATTTGTGTTAGTATTATTAACTTACAATGGCATTATTTTTGTCTTGTTTCAGTTTCGTAAATTCACCAAAACGTCACAGTGGAGGTACTGAGTCTGTTAAGCTGATTGGAGAACGACCTTCCACAGTTAGTGGGTCCATGACGTTGACTTCTGATTTGTTTGATCAGCCGTTTTACTGCCGTGTGACAGGCACCGTTTGGAAACAATTTAGGTATGTAAATAAATATTTACAAAATATTTCGTACTGGTAAAAGCTGCGACTTATGGTCCGGTGCGGGTAAACACATTTCATATATATATATATATATATATATATATATATACATATATAAGTATATATACATATATAAGTATATATATATATTTTATTTTTTTTAGAAATAATTATACACACATATATACACATATGTATACATACACAGATATACATACGTATATATATATATATATATATATATATATATACACACACACATATATATATACACACATATATGTACATTACACACACATATATATATATACACACATATATGTGAATATATATGTACATATATATATATGTATAAAACTTCTTGATCATAGATACAAACATATTTCTTCTAAAATTTGGTGGGTGTGGCAACCAGTGTGATGTATGGCCCGGAAAATACGGTACTTTATTGTTTTATACCACACAGACATATCAATAGACACAAGATGCCAATTAAAGCAAATACTGTCAAATTACTGTACTGTTTTGATTAATTATAACTAATAATTAATTATAGTTACAATAAAAAAAACACTAACAAAGGCGTTCTCCGCTGTATGCTCTGTCGTCCACAAGTTACAGACATTCTCCGTGTATGTTTTATGCTTGAAAAGTGTTTGTCCATCTT
The DNA here is from genome assembly GCF_033978685.3 of Nerophis lumbriciformis. Classification (NCBI taxonomy): domain Eukaryota; kingdom Metazoa; phylum Chordata; class Actinopteri; order Syngnathiformes; family Syngnathidae; genus Nerophis; species Nerophis lumbriciformis. Next base: position 26,183,804 of record NC_084582.2, read on the forward strand.
AAACATTTATTTATGCCTCAACCCAGCATTTGTAAACAGTTGAGATCTATAGCACTATTTTCTATTGGTAAATGAGAGATGATGAGAGTTTATCATCATACTTCAACATCTCTGTCATGTAAATTCTGCCTCTTTGATAAGATGTAATTCCAAATGAGAATCGTTTTTTATTTTTCTTACCCTAGATCAGGGATTCCCAAACTGTGGTACAGGCTCCATTTAGTGGTACGACAAACAATCACTTGATTTTAATACAGTGCTTTATTTTCCTATATTAAGTGGCCACAAATATTAAATAAACTTGTTTAAAAATACCTATGTCTTGTTTTTAATGAATACTTAGGCCTACTACGCTACTGTATTTTAGTGTTGGTCATTGTGGTGGGGTTTTTTCTGAGTTGGTACTTGGTGAAAAAAGTTTATGAACCACTGCCCTGGATTAAAGTTAAATAAAATATGAATACATTAGGAAATGAAAACTCTAGAGTGTTGACTAATTTTTATATACTACATTACCCAAAAGGCTAAGCACCATAGTTTGGAACGGGATGTACTGTCGGTCTGAGCTACGCTGTAAGCACAATAAAGAGATGATTTATTGTTACACTTTGCTGTACCTGCTTCATCTATACAGAAACAAACATAAATTATCATTAGACGGTTGACATGCGCGTTCGAGCACATTTGATTGGTAAAAACGATGCTCATTGGCCAAAATGTGCGGTGTATATGCGGGCATTGGAAAAAGTCGTAAAGCCACGCATAATTCAGAAGGATTTGTTGAATTTGCGTAAATTTGCGTGATCGCAAATTCCAGGAGGTACTGGCCAATGGTCCACATCTCTCAAAAGAAGGTTTCTTGGCTGTCGTTGCCAAGTTCGAGCCACTGCTTTGTTGCCTTGGCCGTATATGTTTTAGACAATGTGATGCTGGAAGACCCATCTTCTATGTTCTGGATAAGTCAAGAAGGTTCTTACCCAAGATTCTACACTGTACATAGGCCCGTTCATCGGCCCCTCGACGCAGTGTAGCCTTAGCAAAGAAACAGACCCAAAGGAAAATGTTTCCACATGCATGTTTGGTAACGGATAGTGTTGAGGTCATAAAAAGCATTGATCTCGAATTGATACTGTAGAGCTCTGAGTCATTCAGGTGTTCAATGACGAACAGTAAGTAAGTACCGGTAAGTGTGAAAATTTTACTTATAAAGTGCTTTTCATCACATAGGTGAATTAAAACAACAATTCAATCAAAACAACAGGGGCAACGTCATAAAAAGGATAACAAATGGATTAACAATTATAGTTAAAAGGTACATTAACTAAAAACTTTACTAATAAGAGAAGTTTTCAAATGTCAAGCTCATGGAGGGACTGATGCAAATTGTTCCAGAGTCTGGGAGTTATAGCCTAGAATGCCAGGTCTTCACGGGTTTTAAAATGAGATCTTTAGGAGACCCTGGCCTGAAGACCGGAGGCTACGCCCTGAAGCGTTGGGGCAAAAGCACGGAAAGTCATGACTAAAATCTTAAACTCTATGCGGAATTTGACTGGAAGCCAATGAAGACTGGATAAACTGTGGGTAATATAGGCTGTTCTGGATGCACCGGTCAAAAGTCTGGCAGCTGCATTTTGTACCGTCTGAAGTCTCTTTAGCGTTGACTTGTTGAAAAGAGTGAAAAGAGAATTGCAATAGTCAATACCAGACGAAATGTACGTGTGAATGATCATTTCAAGATCCAATTTTGACAGAAAATTTCTCACTTTAGAAATATTTCTCAGGTGATAAAATTACTTTAGGGAAACAATTTTAGCTATCCAGTCTCAGTAAAACACTTCTCTATGTCATCCATCACGTTCTTATGAAGTCAACAGAACCTCCTGTTTCGCTGCCTGGCACTGACCCAGAAGCGTCGCTCATGTGAGTCTTTGGGAGGAAAGAACAAATAAATGCAAATCAATTAAGGTTTAACGCTGACATGAGACTGGTGTTTGTACAACAGACGTTGTCCTCATATTGAGCTTCACTGACAACATTCAGCTAGACGTTTGTCAACATGAGCTGCGCTGGGCAAGCTGTTTCTATTAGATCTACTTCCATAAATACCCATTTCCATGTGGGAGTTATCTCTTTGTGTAGAACAGTATTGTAGAATAAAGTGTGTCATTTACAGTACCTGCGTGTCCTCTCAGGTTTAAAAACATAAAACAAATCTTCTTCAAGTCGCTCGCTATCTACTTGTCAAGTCTCCACATAGTGTTAAGAGATTCAAATGTGCAGCTGTCTCTGCTCCTTGTTTTTGCTCTAGGAATAGTCCTCCTACGTAGGAAAGGGCAGCTTGGTCACAGGGATGCCCTTTTCCTTTGGCTGACACCTTCCGAAGGGTGTTGGGTTGCTCCTGAGCAGAGGTGATGTGTTGTGACATTCTGCCCGGCTGCTTGTGTGGTGGGTGTGCAGGGTCCGTCAGAGGTGGCTACATCAAGATGAATGTGGCCCACAGCCTGGCCTCGTCCTCCTCCTCACTTGGTTGTGGGAACTTGGCTTGTGTTCTGTGACTTGTGCTGCCACTTTAAAAAACAATCGAATCTGTCCTGCATGTAAATTCTGCCTCAGTCTTTTAGGGTTGTGGTTTATAACGGTGTAAAAAATCTCCTCTGTAATACTATTTCTAGAATGCATCCTCTAATGTAACGGAAATATCAAAACAGCTCTGTTATGATGCAGTTGCAAACGTCAACAGCAATGATAAGCATATTGTTAAATAAAGACCTGCCATTTTAAACATAGCAGTATCAACTGTATTGTGCAGTGGTGTGTTGATACGCTGCATCTACTGTTCATACAGTAATAGTACCACCTACTGGTAATTCTGATAAGTCATCTAAGAAGAGACTGTTTTGTAAAGCAAAGTAAAACCGTCATCAACCAGCAAACAACATTTAGTATATAAGGATATAGGATTGTAAAGAAGCATGCTTTTAAAAGTGTTATAAGATTCCAATTTAATAATTTTATTCTTTTACATATAACCCTGAACCGTAACGATACCGAAGTTGAGAGTGCTATTCTGACTATACATGCAAAAATGTATGTCATTTTGAGTGAGGGTATTGTTACATGGGAATGTCTGATTCAGTCACTATGATTTATTGTATTTTACATGACCAGGTTGATTACATCCTAATTTAGGACTAAACGATTTGGAGTTGGAGATGGAGTCTTTCCCATACATTTGTCTATTTGTGGCTGTGCGCCATGAAACTTGGACCACCGCCTCCTTGTGCTACCTGTTATTTGCTGATATAGTCTGCCAGAAAATAAGAAGGGGATTTGTGTTGACAACTTAGCGACTTAGATGTTATATTAGACAAGTATTCAGACTAGGGATGTCAATCAATCAATCAATCAAAGTTTATTTATATAGCCCTAAATCACGAGTGTCTCAAAGGGCTGCACAAGCCACAACGACATCCTCGGCTCAGATCCTACATCAGGCCAAGAAAAAACTCAACCCAAAGGGCTACAATGAGAAACCTTGGAGGGGACCCCCCAGGCGACCGGTGCAATGGACGTGGAGTGGATCTAGTTAATAATGTGAGAGTCCAGTCCATAGTGGGGCCAGCAGGAGATCATCTTGAGTGGAGACAAGTCAGCAGCGCAAAGACGTCATCAACCAATGCACAGATGAGTGGTCCACCCTGGGTCCCGACAAAGTTCTTTATTGGCGCACATTTTTTTTACACATTTTTAAATTTGAGTTGGGTGCATCGATAACATAAAATGTAGATTGTTGTACTAACTGCTTTAGTAAGATGTAATAAAAGATCAGCAGAAAAAAAAGACAGAAGAGAGGAAATGTAGTCACTTTTTAATCAGCGCCATTCATCAAAACTTGTCAAGACACCTCTTCTGATACCAATCACACACTTCCTGCTTCACAATAATAGCGCTACATCTGGTCTAACTACCAAAGCGAAATGAAAACATTTCTTACATTACGATCATGCCTTGTCAAAGATGTTTTGTAATATTCCTACCTAAATAAATGTTTTCTGGCATATTGAAATAAAGTGTATATTATTTCATAACCCTTTCTGATTGACAGTCGTCAATTACAAAATGTTTAGCAGGCTAAATATTGCATTGCATTAATAAATAGGGAAGGTTAAGACATTGTCATGCAGAAATATGAATATCATTAACTTTACAACATGTAATGTACAGAATATCAGAAGCATTTATTCAGGTAGAAATATGAAAGATTATATTTCCAAACATTTTTGACAATCAAACCATGATTATAACAATCCACATTTTGTGTTATTAATGCGCGAAACTGGTATCCAAACACGGAAATGTGGCTTCTCTTCCCTGAATGCAAGTGCTCCTACAGTAGGAATACAAAATACATATTGGCAAGACACCAATGCACTGCAGGTTTTTTTTGTTATTATTAAAAGCCTGTTTATGTCCTTTTTGTGTTACGCTGTTTAAAAAATAATGTTTAAAAATATTTCATTAAAGCAAACTAATTTTCAGTCATGTTATCAAAAATTAGAAATGTATCTGTCTGGGCTATACTTATTAATGACGAAAAATGATATTTATCCGCGATTAATCGTGATTGGGTTTGAATTAACTATGAACCAACTGTGATTGAATATTTTAATCGTTTTGACAACTGTAGTCTATGTAGTATATGAATACCTTGCTCATTTTGCAAAGAGGACCTTGTTTTTATGGCCCCACATCTGTGCTAAGCGAGCATTTAAAGTGGAGGCATGATGTCAGCCATCTGGAGGGAGGACGCGGTCTCAGCCTTGGTAGGAGTGCTAGCTTCTGCCTTGCTAGCTAGCTAACAAGTATGAGACAAAGTTGTGTGAAAAATAACTTTAACTATCATTTTAGCCAAAGGAGCGTCAGTTTGCAAGGCCGTAAAAAAGGGCACAATAACAAACGTGACACACACACACACACACACACACACACACACACACACACACACACACACACACACACACACAGAAAGAGAGAGACAGACAGACATGCAACAATGTGGAGGTATCATAAGATTAAATATACAATCTATTAATAGCCAATATTTTAAGAATTAATCATCAAAGATACAATTCTACACATTGAGTCTAATAAAGTGCTAAAACTGCCAAGAGTTAATCAATAACTCTAGAAAGAGGTTCCGCAGCCTCCGAAGCAGAACCTTCTGTAACAGCTTCTTCCCTCAGGCCGTAAGACTCTTGAACGCATCATAATTAAAGGGGAACATTATCACAATTTCAGAATGGTTAAAACCATTAAAAATCAGTTCCCAGTGGCTTATTATATTTTTCGAAGTTTTTTTCAAAATTTTACCTATCACGCAATATCCCTAAAAAAAGCTTCAAAGTGCCTGATTTTAACCATCTTTATAAACACCCGTCCATTTTCCTGTGACGTCACATAGTGATGCCAACACAAACAAACATGGCGGAAAGAACAGCAAGCTATAGCGACATTAGCTCGGATTCAGACTCGGATTTCAGCGGCTTAAGCGATTCAACAGATTACGTATGTATTGAAACGGATGGTTGTAGTGTGGAGGCAGGTAGCAAAAACGAAATTGAAGAAGAAACTGAAGCTATTGAGCCATATCGGTTTGAACCGTATGCAAGCGAAACCGACGAAAACGACACGACACAACAGCCAGCGACACGGGAGAAAGCGAGGACGAATTCGGCGATCGCCTTCTAACCAACGATTGGTATGTGTTTGTTTGGCATTAAAGGAAACTAACAACTATGAACTAGGTTTACAGCATATCAAATACATTTGGCAACAACATGCACTTTGAGAGTGCAGACAGCCCAATTTTGATCAATTAATATATTCCGTAGACATACCCTCATCCGCGCTCTTTTCCTGAAAGCTGATCTGTCCAGTTTTGGAGTTGATGTCAGCAGGCCAGGGAAGCTAGGGTCGATAGGGGGTTTAGCTCGCTCGTCTGCGGGAACAAACTGCCGCCATTGCTTGCCGTGCTACCAAGGTCCTTTGTCCCTGAAAAGCTCACACACTCTGGCAGATTCAATGGGGGTCTGGCGGCAGATTTCTTTGACTTTATCGTTGGAAATGCATCTGCTTTGAGTGTCGCAGGATATCCACACATTCTTGCCATCTCTGTCGTAGCATAGCTTTCGTCGGTAAAGTGTGCGGAACAAACGTCCAATTTCTTGCCACTTTCGCATCTTTGGGCCACTGGTGCAACTTGAATCCGTCCCTGTTGGTGTTGTTACACCCTCCGACAACACACCGACGAGGCATGATGTCTCCAAGGTACGGAAAACAGTCGAAAAAACGGAAAATAACAGAGCTGATTTGACTCGGTGTTTGAGAAAATGGCGGATTGCTTCCCGATGTGACGCCACGTTGTGACGTCATCGCTCCGAGAGCGAATATTAGAAAGGCGTTTAATTCGCCAAAATTCACCCATTTAGAGTTCGGAAATCGGTTAAAAAAATATCTGGTCTTTTTTCTGCAACATCAAGGTATATATTGACGCTTACATAGGTCTGGTGATAATGTTCCCCTTTAGATTATCCCCTCAACTCCCCCCAAAATGGATTAACTCACTGGAATAAAAAAGACAATACAACATACATCCATAAACGTGGACGCATGTCAAAAAGTGCAATATATTTATTTATTTATATTTATTTATTTATTTTATATATATATTTATATATTATTTATATTTATTTATTCATATATGCACCTTATTGCTTTTTTATCCTGCACCACCATGAGCTTATGTAACGAAATTTCGTTCTTATCTGTACGGTAAAGTTCAAATTTGAATGACAATAAAAAGGAAGTCTAAGTCTAAGTCTAAGTCTAAGTCTAATAGTCAATATACCAGTGTGCAGCTTTTCAAACATAATCACAAAATGCTTATTTTCTTTTTGAGGAAGTTAGATTTTGTGTTTTGTTGTTTGTTTTCATTGCTGCTTAAATGGACAACATTTTCTTTCTTTCTTTCTTTCTTGAGTTTATTTTGAACATGAACACACTTACATCATAACACATCACACAATTTCATATCATTTCATTTTACATCATGCCCGAAAAGGAGTAGGAAGAAGCAAAGCTTATTTAATCCTACCCCTTTCCCACTTCAAAGCGTTTACAAATATATAGAATCATTTAATGACCTTTTTATATAATAAAATAACATCTATGAATTAGTATACAACAGTTTTGTAATATGTAATTAATTAATTAATTCAGTCATTATTAACATACTGAGATGAAGAATATCTTATTTTCAATAAGTTTGGAAGTATTTCTCATAATTCTTCTTCTTTGTACTCTGTAAGCACTATTATTTTGAACAACCTCTTAAACTGGATCATATCAGTACAATGTTTAACTTCTTTACTTAATCCATTCCATCATTTAATTCCACATACTGATATGCTAAAAGTTGTAAGTGTTGTACGTGCATATAAATGTTTTAAATTATTTTTTCCTCTAAGGTTACATTTCTCCTCTTTAGTTGAGAAGAATTGTTGTACATTCTTTGGTATGGATGGATGGATGCAATTTTACCAAATCACCGAACTTTAATATTTTTGACTTAATAAATAAAGGGTTTGTATGTTCTCTATATCCAACGTTATGTATTATTCTAACTGATCTTTTTTGTAACACGGTTAGCGAATGTAGCGCACATTTGTAGTTATTTCCCCATATTTCTGCACAATAACTCAGATATGGTAACACTAGCGAGCAGTAGAGAATACGTAGTGATTTTTGGCCCAGGACATATTTTGCTTTATTCATTATTGAAATGTTTTTTGTCACCTTATGTTGTATGTTTTGTATATGAGATTTTTATTTTAATAGTCATTTTATCTTTTGTAACAGCTCTTTGAGCCGCACAGTTACAGTAAAAATGAATTAGTCATCTTTGTTGTTAGTAAGCACATGCGTAAAATAACTTAAGCTGCGTTTAGAAGTCGATGGAAAAATTAGAGCCATTAAATATGTACACGCTTTATTATCTGACTAATTGACTTATCGTTAAGATAATCGTTGACTAATCGACTATCAGAATAATCGTTAGTTGCAGCCCTATGGGAGACACTGGAGTTGAACTCTGATTTGAAATATGTCTTTGAAATCCTACAAAAACACAGAGTTTCAACATCCATCATTCGAGACATCAGCATGTTTTGCAGCTGACTTTGGGCAAGATTGAGGGTAAATTCTGGACTTTATGGACACACACACATTCACTGCACAGGAATAGAAGTCACTTTGGCTCCACAAAAGTCAGCCCACATAGTATATCATAAAACTATAACAAGTGGACTATAGTTGCCGACATTCAACAACAGACTAATTTCAATGAAGGGTAATGAAGATGAATGTATGTGTTGTAAACAAACTGCATTGCATAATAAGTCGTCGTGGAAAAACACTGAACAGGTTGGTTCGTGTGCGTACAGTTCACCTCGATTGTCCTCTCACTTCCTCCCGAGAGAACAGAACATTATCTGTCCATCCTGTTAATAGACTGTGACATTGTTCCACAGTTGACCAAAGGTTGTATTCAATCGTGTTGGTTTCTTGCTCCTTTTGGACGCACAACCTACATCAGCACCTTAAGAACAACCTCTCAGACTGTAAATGTAATAATGTATCACATCAAACAAAAACGTCCTTGTAACGAGGCAAATAAAGAGGGTTTGTTGCCAGTCCGTAACAGTTATGAGCACAAACAGGAAACAACCCGCAGCTGTAGGGAGGATGATGGAGACAAGCCAACTAGCAAAACAACAAATTTATGACGACATAAATCAAAACAAAAAGAACAAGTCATCTGACAAGGCACCTGACACCACACCTGTTTACCAGGCTGCAACTGCACTGTGAGGTTGCATCAGACCTGTCTCAAGTCAGTCAATCTTCTTGAGGCCCAGATTTGATACAGCATTACATTACATGGCTAAACTGCTTGCTCAAAGGCTTTAAAAGATTAAACTTCACACAAAGGAGTGTTGTTGTATCCCAGTGATGCTCGTGTGTACGCACAAGACTCTTAATAGGTCACAGTTCACTTGCGCCAGACAGAAGCAGCTTTCATAACACATATTTTCATTTGTACTTGAAAATACAACCCACAGATACAGTTGTCACTCCATTATATAATTGGACACTTTGTAACACAATTCTCACATACGCAGCAAAGGTTTTATAGCATACCACTTTAACGACAAACCCCGTTTCCATATGAGTTGGGAAATTGTGTTAGATGTGAATATAAACGGATCACAATTATTTGCAAATTGTTGAATATGCTACAAAGACAACATATTTGATGTTCGAACTGATAAACATTTTTTTTTTTTCAAATAAGCATTAACTTTAGAATTTGATGCCAGCAACACGTGAAAAAGAAGTTGGGAAAGGTGGCAATAAATACTGATAAAGTTGAGGAATGCTCATCAAACACTTATTTGGAACATCCCACAGGTGAACAGGCAAATTGGGAACAGGTGGGTGCCATGATTGGGTATAAAAGTAGATTCCATGAAATGCTCAGTCATTCACAAACAAGGATGGGGCGAGGGTCACCTATTTGTCAACAAATGTGTGAGCAAATTGTTGAACAGTTTAAGAAAAACCTTTCTCAACCAGCTATTGCAAGGAATTTAGGGATTTCACCATCTACGGTCCGTAATATCATCAAAGGGTTCAGAGAATCTGGAGAAATCCCTCAGGCTGTACTGCATCAACAAGCGACATCAGTGTGTAAAGGATATCACCACATGGGCTCAGGAACACTTCAGAAACCCACTGTAAGTAACTACAGTTGGTCGCTACATCTGTAAGTGCAAGTTAAAACTCTCCTATGCAAGGCGAAAACCGTTTATCAACAACACCCAGAAACGCCGTCAACTTTGCTGGGCCTGAGCTCATCTAAGATGGACTGATACAAAGTGGAAAAGTGTTCTGTGGTCTGACGAGTCCACATTTCAAATTGTTTTTGGAAACTGTGGACGTCGTGTCCTCCGGACCAAAGAGGAAAAGAACCATCCGGATTGTTATAGGCGCAAAGTTGAAAAGCCAGCATCTGTGATGGTATGGGGGTGTATTAATGCCCAAGACATGGGTAACTTACACATCTGTGAAGGCGCCGTTAATGCTGAATGGTACATACAGGTTTTGGAGCAACATATGTTGCCATCCAAGCAACGTTACCATGGACGCCCCTGCTTATTTCAGCAAGACAATGCCAAGCCACGTGTTACATCAATGTGGCTTCATAGTAATAGAGTGCGGGTACTAGACTGGCCTGCCTGTAGTCCAGACCTGTCTCCCATTGAAAATGTGTGGCGCATTATGAAGCCTAAAATAGCAGAAGGGAGACCCCCGGACTGTTGAACAACTTAAGCTGTACATCAAGCAAGAATGGGAAAGAATTCCACCTGAGAAGCTTAAAAAATGTGTCTCCTCATTTCCCAAACGTTTACTGAGTGTTGTTAAAAGAAAAGGTGATGTAACACAGTGGTGAACATGCCCTTTCCCAACTACTTTGGCACGTGTTGCAGCCATGAAATTCTAAGTTAATTATTATTTGCAAAAAAAAAATTAAGTTTATGAGTTTGAACAACAAATATCGTGTCTTTGTAGTGCATTCAATTGAATATGGGTTGAAAAGGATTTGCAAATCATTGTATTCCGTTTATATTTACATCTAACACAATTTCCCAACTCATATGGAAACGGGGTTTGTATATCAAACCAGGCAATAAATGCAGCCTAACATGACAGAGTCAGTGTGTAACCTGGCACAATCTTCTATCAGCTGAAAAAAAGAACATTGGTGATGAAAATATTGCTAAGGTTGATTGATTCACAGTAAACATATAATATTAGTTTTCCACAAATTAAAACAGTGGAGCTGGTAGAATCACAAGAATCACTTCATATGTCATCAGTTCCTTAAAAATGTGTGTTTTACTCAACAAAGATTAGTTAAACGCTCGTGTGTGTTTAATAAGATAAATCCATATGTGGAACCAATTTTCGTATACATTAACTAACTAACTACACTTGAGCAAGCTCGGACACAGGCAACTAGAGTGCCTGTTAGCCCGGGTGAGGAGTCAGTTAAGCTAGAACTAACCAGCGCCAGGCAGGAAAATTCCTGCACACATAGCATTTCTCGTAGAATAATACATGACTTACATAATGTTTTTTCTGAAGTGATTATGCCAGAGGTAGACATGCATTCTACTGAGGTGGCAAATTATGAAGCGTTAAATCTATTGCAGCAGCAAGCAAATAATCTCAAGATCCCCACCATATCAATTTCTGGATGTGATCGATATTATTTAAGGCGCCCCATGCGAAATAGTCGTAACGTTGTTAATATCAGTACTACGGATACCGTTAACAAAAATGCCTATGCCTATTGGCTTTTTAAACATTAAATCATTGTCTCCCAAAACGTTATTAGATAATGAGGCCATTTGAGACAACAATCTTAACTTCATTGGTCTCAGTGAGACTTGGCTAAAACCAAATGATTTTTTTTCCACTTAACGAGGTATCTCCTCCTAACTATACTATAACTCCTCCAAAGTTATAGTACTCCCGTACACTAAAGTAATGTCCGATCACTACCTAATAAAATTCAAAGTTCTGACTCATTGTCAACAAACTACTTTTAATAATCGATGCTTTAGCAGTCGCTACATTAATGCTGTCACAACTACGAGGCCTATTGCCCTCGGTATTGGCATCATTCCCAAATTATGTGGGCTCTATCGATAACCTCACTAACAACTTTAACGATGCCCTGCGCAACGCCATTGATAGTATAGCACCACTAAAGCTAAAAAAAAGACCCCTAAAAGGCGTAGCCCTGGTTCATAGAAGAAAGCAGAGCTATTAAACTATCATGTAGAAAGCAAATGGCATGCAACTAAAATTGAGGTTTTCCATCAAGCATGGAGTGATAGTTTAATAACATAAATACGCTCTTACCACGGCTAAAACTAATTACTACTCAAATCTCATCTGCCTCAATAAAAACGATCCTAAATATTTGTTTAATACAGTAGCGTCGCTAACCCAACAAGGAACTGCTCTCAGTTGCTCCACCCACTCAGCTGATGACTTTATGAAATTATTTACTAAGAAAATTGAACTCATTAGAAAGGAGATTAAAAACAACGTGTCCCTGCTCCAAATGGGTTCTATTAACACAGATACGAATGTATGTACGACGGATATTGACCTTCAAAATAATCTCTCTCTTTTTGAAGAAATAACATTAAAGGAACTCCTGCGACTCATAAATGGGACAAAACAAACAACATGTTAACTTGACCTACTTCCTGGGAAACTTCTGTTTGTGATATTAGGACCATCAGTGATAAATATTATGAACTTATCACTTTCCTCTGATACTCTTCCCCGAGCATTCAAAACAGCGGTTATTCACCCTCTGCTCAAAAGACCTAACCTCGGTTCTGACCTCATTGTAAACTAACGGCCGGTGTCCCACCTTCCCTTTATCTCGAAAATCCTCGAAAAAAATGGTTGCACAGCAGCTAAACGAACACTTAGCATTTCACAATCTCTGTGAACCCTTTCAGTCTGGTTTCAGGGCAAAACACTCTACTGAGACAGCCCTCGCAAGGATGACTAATGATCTATTATTAACTATGGATGCTGATGCGTCATCCATGTTGCTGCTACTTGATGTCAACAACGTGACCTCGGATTATATCAAGGTAACATGCGGCATTACACAGAGTTTGGTTCTTGGCCCTGCACTCTTTAGCGTCAATATGCTGCCGCTAGGTGACATCATATGCAAATACGGCTTCAGCTTTCGCTGTTATGCTGATGACACCCAACTTTACATGCCCCTAAAGCTGACCAACACGCTAGATTTTAGTCATCTGGAGGCCTGTCTAAATGAAATTAAACAATGGATGTGCAGACACTTTTTGCATCTTTGCAATTATTTAATAATACCACCTTAACATTTGACAACAAAACAATTTTACATAGCGACTCGGTAAAGAATCTCTGTATTATCTTTGACCGAACTCCCTCTTTCGAGTCACACATTAAGAATGTTACTAAAACAGCCTTCTTTCATCTCCGTGATATTGCAAAAATGTGTCCCATTTTGTCCACCACCGACGCGGAGATCATTATTCATGCGTTCGTTACGTGCCGTCTCGATTACTGTAACGTATTATTTTCGAGTCTCCCTATGTCTAGCATTAAAAGATTACAGTTGGTACAAAATGCGGCGACAAGACTTTTGACAAGGACAAGAAAGTTTGATCATATTATGCCTATACTGGCTCACCTGCACTGGCTTCCTGTGCACTTAAGATGTGACTTTAAGGTTTTACTACTTACGTATAAAATACTAAACGGTCTAGGTCCATCTTATCTTGCTGATTGTATTGTACCATATGCTCCCGGCCAGAAATCTGCATTCATTGAACTCCGGCTTATTAGTGATTCCCATACCCAAAAAGAAGTCTGTAGGCTATAGAGCATTTTCTGTACGGGCTCCAGTACTCTGGAATGCCCTAAAGTTACTACTACTAAAGTTAGAGATGCTACCTCAGTAGAAGCATTTAAGTACCATCTTAAACTCATATATACACCGTAGCCTTCAAATAGGCCCCTTTTTAGACCAGTTGATGTGCCGTCTCTCTTTTTTGCTCAGCCCGCCTCTCCTGCATGGAGAGGTTATTCGGTGGCCACAGATCAGCTTCCACGGAGGATGAGCTAGCTGTTCCCAGTTGGGACCCGGGATGGACCACGGCTCTATGAATCAGTTGGTGACATCTCTGCGCTGCTGACTTATCTCCATACAAGAGAATCTACTGCTGGCCTCACAATAAACTAGACTCATTATTAACTTTATCCACTCGGATAAGTATATAAGTATACTTTGATTGATTGAGTGATTGATTGATTTGTTCCAGAGTCCAAAAAGATGCAATATAAAATTAAATTGTCATAATTATCACAGGACAACGAGCAGCAATACAGAACACAGAACTAATCGCAGTACATTGGTGCAGTGCTTCTCCATTATTTTCCATCATGACTTCCCTATGGGCCGTAAATTACTGCGACCCTCGATAAATTGAATTACTATTGAAAACTGTATTCATCTGTACAACACACTGTGTGAGTGAGTTACATTCTTTATATACTGTATGACGACGGGCCTTTTAAATAATCTAATCACTGCTGCCACCTAGCGGGAGACTTGTGTATTGTTCTAACAGGAATACTAGAGTGTAGACGCAAAATACATATATATATTGTCGGAGGCAGATATTTACATATATCCGAACTTAAGTTGTACTTCTTCCATTTCTTTGTCATATTTGAAAACAGCTCGTGTTTTCCATTTCTTCTCTTGATGCTCTGTCAGCAAGTGTACTGTGTGTGTTAACCTTGAGTTCTTTGGAATGTGTTTTGACTAGCATTTGTTTTGTCTACAGAGATGGGACGAGAGAGAGGGTGGTGGGATCGGGAAGACAGACCATTTTGGGAGGCGCAATAGAATGTTCTAGGGTTAGACTGGTCTCAATCAATGTATATTGGCAAAGCTTTGAGAATATACAACAAAATACCTATTCTGTCTCTGGTGGTTTTTCAACTCAGCTTTAAGTGTCGGAAAGAACTTGGGACTGAATTGTGACTTGAATTCCCTGGGAGGAACAACTGGTCCAAAACGCAACAAATTGGTAGCAGAGGATGGTTGGGGGCCTCGTCCGGGCGACACGCTGAGAATTGGACACCTCTTACACTCTTCTGGACAGACTCACTAGTGGCCAAACAAAAACAAGGTAAGCAGAGCCTTTTTCTAAAATCTGCTTTAGGAGTCTGTCTTGAAGTATGTAAGTCAAACACTATTTGTACCCCAGACACAGAGTAGGTGTTTTGTACGAGACGGGGATGTGAGAGTGGACATTTTGATGGATTGATTGCATTTCTCCCTTGTCCGCCATTACATAAAAAGCTGTAAATAAGTGGTCATCTCGAGCCATTGTGTCTCGACTACCGTGACGGGCAGTTTCATTGACGAATAAACTAATAGTTGGGTGTAGCTCACCCTGGGTCATTGGTCGTCGCCTAAACGAGTAATGGTTTCCAGACCCTTCGTCTGGGACGAAAAATTCTGAGGTAAGGGTTTCCAGAACCTTTGTCTGGGACGAAAAATTCTGAGGAAAGGGTTTCCAGACCCTTCGTCTGGGACGAAAAATTCTGAGGTAAGGGTTTCCAGACCCTTCGTCTGGGACAAAAAATTCTGAGGTAAGGGGTTCCAGACCCTTCGTCTGGGACGAAAAATTCTGAGGTAAAAGACACAATGGCTACGGAGTGTGACAGACAGGAATGTGATGGCGGGGGGGGGGGGGGGGGGGGGTGTGATGAATGTACTGTTGTCAACAATGAAATTGGCAGGTAGAGTTTAAAAAGAAAAAAGAAAAAAGAAAAAAAAAAAGGAAAAAAAGAAAAGAAAAGAAAAAAGGAGAACATTTCATGAAAGGGTTAAGAGGTAGTTTACAACACTCGAAAAGTCGTGAACTTAAACGTTTGGTAAATAAAGAAAAGTAACTGGAAGTTTTATGGTAAAGTGAAACGCAGAGAAAGAGCTTTCGTGCAGCTTTTTCCTTGTGTGTGTGTGTATGTTGCTGGTTGCGTGGGTGCTTGTGTGTGTCTACTGAGAGCATAAGCGTGCTTGTGTGTGTGTGTTGCTATTGGTGACGGTGGAGTCCGCGGGGAGAGACGGAAGGGGGGAACAAGGTGAAATAGATAAGGACATGGCTCGAGCACAGGGTGAGAAACCTAACGGTTTAAAAGAAGGCTTACAGAACTTATGTGCTAGAGAATTTAAGAGTTTGACGGAAGAGAAAAGAAAGTTAGAGAAGAATTAGATAAGGACGGGCTGTTGCGCATGCACGAGACTATTCAAACGACCCGCCCAGACTTTGACTAAGCCAACGCCCCCTACTCAAGTGCCAAGAGAGGGAGGTACTCACACGCCCTCTCTAAGACATCGGCTCAAATTCTTAACCCCTTCCTTTGCACGTCTGACCATTTTCCTCCGGCAGATGGCAACCTCGCGCGTGCATACCAGACATTGTTGACACATAAAGCTGCTATTAGGGGCCACTTTCAAAATAAGCATTTTGCCGTCACAGACATGCAAGCCATTGTTGACCTTGCTTTCCCACCTGTACCTCAGGGAGGGAACCTTTGGCTAAACACTTTAAACAAAGCTAACCCTGATATACACGGTGCCAAAAACAACACATGGCAGGGACATCTTTTTCATCACATGCAAAATTGGACAGAGCAGGATGGTGGTAGAGAAACAAGGAAACAACTACTTAAATTACAGATCGCTGAAGATGAAAAGTTAAAAGAACCAAAAGGTTAAAGATCAGCTAGCGTATATTCAGCAGTGGGTGACCTTGCTTTTGAGTCCCAGCAGGTGGAGGACACCAGACGTGTGACCAGACGGTTGGACTCGGGTGGTGGACACGGTGCTTTAAGGCCAAGACAGGGTGAAAACTGTTTCATCTGTGACCAGCCGGGTCACTGGCAACGTGAATGTCCTAACTCCTCTGAACGAGACAGGCTCCCAATTGCAGCCAAAACATCATACAGGCATGGCAAAGGACGCCCAAGGCAGAAGCCCCAGCAGGAAATACAGACAGGCCCCTGCTGGACATAAGTGTCAACGGACAATGTTATCAGTTTGTGATTGACACTGGTGCCACCCACTCATTTCTGAATGCAGAGGTACCAAAGAAACTGTGTGCTTCCTTTTTGAAGGTCGAAGGCTTCGCTGAGGTCAACCAAACCTCTTCCGGTTCAGATTGCTGGACTCTCGCTGAAGCACCCCTTCGTGGTTGACCTGCACACACCTTGCCTAATTGGTAATGACCTCCTTTACAGACTGTACCCTGACATTCAATATCGCACAGAAGGAACCTTCCTGGTGTTACCTGACGGCTCAACCACCAAGCTGCGACACCACTACCAAAGCTCCTCCATGAGCTCATACCACAGCCTGAAACACCAGAAATGGCTGACATCTCCAACTGCTCTATCAGTGAAAACCCTGGCTGACTGAGATGCTTCCGTGTGTACCGCCACCCGACTCGCCTCATGTTCATGCCAGGAGGCCTTTGACTCCTTTATATTTATATATGTTGGAACTCAAGGTGTGGCTGCTCATGTTGACATATCTTTGCTACAACTAGCATAGTATAAGATGGACACAATTGCTGTCCCACATTGTTCCCTTGCTCTTTGCCCCGCCTACAAAACCAAAGACTTAGGTCCAATGATAAAACACGGCGTAGCTGCCACTCATTGCACCGACACCCAAAACCACATTTTCCTCTTGTTTAAGTTTTCTGTTAAGCACATAGCTATGGGCTGCACTTTGGACACCCCGGATGTAGGCTACGAGGAGCTAGCAGCTACACAACAGCTGAGCTAAAACGACACATTACATTTAAGCATATCAAAAAATTATAGTTGCTTATTACATACACACAGTCGCCATGACAGAAGTCTGATAGAAAGTATTCAGTAACAAACGTGTCCGCATCATTCGACTTCCTACAACATGAGCTTGACTTAATTTGTTATTGTGGCCACCAGGCGTGGTGAAATTTCAAATTACTATTGCGAAAAGCATCCGCCATAAGGTTAGTGTTTTTCTAGTATTTGTGTCGATATAAATATAGGCATATTTTGAAGCTTTCACCATATTGAATAAGGTACATAAAATTTAGGATTTAGTTGAGTTTGAGTTATTTCTGATTTCGCTAAGGGGTCCCCTACCCTAATACCACCCTCCAGTGGTCCACAGAGACTGAAATGACTTTCATTGACCTCAAACATGACATGTCCTCCGCCCCTGCTCTTGCTGTACTTGACTATTAGCTGACCTTATTCTTAGATGTTTCTGAAAGTGATAGTATTACTGACACAGTCTCTTTTTGAGAAACAGAAGGGGGAGGAGGTGAGGGTGGATTCAGACTTTTGGATTCAGACTCCGTACAACAAAATAGCTTTAACAATATTCCTGTGGGGAAGAAGTTATAACTAAATTGTTGTAAGTTTGTAAATTTAACTTGAAAATAACGATTTTGCACATCGATAGTAGTTTAGTAAATCAATTTGGAATATGGAGGAGGTGAGGGTGAACCGTGTATAGTTTTTGACTTCATTGATATGATCAATCTGGTGAAAGGGAAAAGATACTTGCTGACTTGTGTTGACAATCACAGTGGTTGGCCGGAAGCAACCCCAACCTCAAAAGAGGATGCAAAATCAGTAATTAAATGGCTTGTGAATGACCTAATTCCCCGACATGGTTTCCCCAAAAAGATTAGGTCAGACAAAACACCCATTTTAAAATTACTCACTTAGCCTTAGTCGAAAATGCTCTTGGACTAGAACACAGGTTCGGTTTGGGGGTACCATCTTCAGTCCCAAGGTAAGGTTGAAAGGATGAACCAGAACATCAAAAACGAATTGGCTAAAATCTGTGCACAGACCAAATTGAATTGGATTGACATGTTGCAATTAGCGTTAATGATCATTCGAATGTCCGTGAATAAAACTGTTTTACCGCCCTTTGAGTTTTTCACCCTATGAACTGCATACAGGTCAGCCCCTTCCCAGGATCAACACCCCCCTGGAAGAAGGAATCAGCGTAAAACCAAAATGGTATTTTACACAAAATGCAGAATTTGTGTGCCAGTTCTTCTGTACAGATTTGAGGATGACAGCCCGCCACTCCAGATTCCCTTCCGTCCACTGAGAGGGTCAAGATCAAGGTCATCAAACGCAAGTGTACGGAGCCCAGGTGGACTGGTCCCTTCAAGGTCGTGGAACGGACGTCCCACGCCCTTCGACTAGCTGGTACAGGGGACAACTGGTACCACCTCTACCTCCGCACGCCCGCGGAGGAGCCTGCCACGGAAGAGGCCCAAAAATCGACGCTGAGAGACACCTCTCTCCGTTGAGCTGCCGTCTACCGTCGTGTAGATCTTCCAGATTTTCTACCTACAGTTACTCTGATCAACTCCAATATTGTATACCATTGATTGTGAGACCAGTCCATATGCTAGATGTTTCTTAGTTTTTCTTGCTTGCTTTCAGCATACTATTTGTGTCGTTACATTAAGTGAAAAGTTTGATGTTTATCCCCGTCTCGTTACCTGAATTACTCTGATTTTGATTTCTGAAAGGCAGGATGTTATACCCAGTAGGATTCCCTGACGGACTGGTGTTTGGGCTTGCTCTACTGACCTTGTGTCTCAATTCTTCCTTCCCGACGACAGTGACTGACAAGTGTCTTAGAACGTACTGCGGACTTGAAATAGACTTGGTCAAGGGGGACAGCAAGACTTACTTTTTTGACCTGTGCAGTGTGATTAAGTGCGAGGGGAAAATTAGTTCTTACCGTGCTAGTAACCTGTATCTTTGTTACGACTCAAACCTGAACTATTGGTGTCGGATGCGGACAACATACTCTGGTAAGTGGTGCCCCTTATGGAAGCAGGTAACCCACTACACAGGGCCCTTAGACTACCATGACCCTTAATATGCCAACATACCTCCACAATTCAAAGTTATTCTGAGAGGGATGACCTTTCAGAGGAACTTTGATCGGTCCCAGAACCCCCTTTCCCCTACAATTGCCAGAACAGGTGTTATACCTAGTCCCTTTTATGTTGTTTTGGGGGTTGACCAGACAGGTACAGACCCTAAAGGAATTATTAAAATTAATGTCCTTGAGAGGGCGTTAACTACCTCTGCCCCCTTGAAGACCTGGTAGCTTTGACCTTAGGAGCAGGTGCAGGCAACCTGTGGCTTAGGTGGATGACTAGCATGGCTAAGAGCCAAGACCTGGGTGACTGTGTTGCTTGTTCCGCTGGACGTCCCTTTCCCCACACTTACCCCGCCCCTTTTAAATTGACTGACACTAACGGCTCAAACTGTCTTATCTCCTTGTTTTCTGAACCCACACCGCCAGGTTGTGATTTGTTGGTTAGTGTGCACCCTCCTGTTGACAATTTCACCCGACTTCTTCCCTTTGTGGCCTAAAAGCTGAAATTTACAGGACCCCCTTCATCCCCCTACAAATTGGGTGACATTACCCCCTCCTGGTGCACCACCCTGATAGATGGCTCAAGGATAGGCCCTTGGGCACGAGCTGACTTATTCTGGTATTGTGGGGAGCACAGATTGTACATTAGA
Source organism: Nerophis lumbriciformis (assembly GCF_033978685.3). Lineage (NCBI taxonomy): Eukaryota > Metazoa > Chordata > Actinopteri > Syngnathiformes > Syngnathidae > Nerophis > Nerophis lumbriciformis. The sequence goes on from NC_084582.2 coordinate 26,204,141, forward strand.
ATCCCGACGTCCGCCGTTGGGCTTTGTGCTATGGTTAGACTGGTGACCCCAGTCACCCTAGACGGTACCAAATTAACACCCCTTGGAACTCCTGTTTCAGCGGCTGTTAGAATAATTGTTTGTAAGTTATCACAAAAGAAACGTTGTATTATGAATGCTGTCTTTCGAGGCCTAACAAGAGGAAGAAGGCTCGTAAAACTCCACTGTGATTTCAACACGGACAGATGGCAGGATCTGCTCAACTCCCAGAGGAACTCTCTTTGAAGTATTTCACAAACTCTCTTCCAACTATTTGGTAACCGAGGTCAACGCTATTTACGACCCGCTACCCTTTTGAAGTCACTGTGGTCAGGAGACGGGAGGGGTTATCCATTGTCCTCCAACACCTGCCCCAGCTGGATCCAGGAAGAGCCCAAGCCCGAGAAATCCTCTTCTTGGACTTCAAAGCGACCGAAAACAATGACTGTTTTACATACCTCCCCATTCCTGCTGAGACATGTGTTGGTGCGTGAACATTGAATATTGTAATAAAGAGGAGACGAAAACCTTCTTCGTCAGAGCGTGCTAAGACACTGTAAGAGGTTACAGGTCGACGCCGTCTCTCCTCAATTGAGTCCAAATTGAATTCTGTCTCTGTTTGATTCCTTGCCTTTTGTCTTGTTTAATAGATATCACAGTGTTTGAACGTGACAGCGGCCTCTCTAACTTCCCGCAGAGGACGCCATGTTTTATCTCGGAGGAGTGTAACGGGCTCCTTTGATTTGATGAGAAACCCTGAGGGTGTTTACTTTGATGCAATTGGACAACCAAGGGGGGTCCCACCACAACATAAATTGTGGTGTGAATCCTGTGCAGGTTTCGAGAACCTTCCTATAATTGGTGCTATTTTCCCTGTGACTGCTACTAAAAATGTAGAACACATTAACTATGTTTTTTATAATCTGTTGAGACTGACCAACCTGACTCGTGATGCTGTTGAGGGGCTTGCTGAACAACCTGGGTTTGCTATGTCACTGAAGGGGGTCAGGCAAAGTGGTGACTTTCGAGAAATGCTAGTTTCCTTCCCTGTATGAGTGACGACATTGACATAGATTCCATCCGTTTATCTCCCATGTAACTATGCTTTTAATTTTTTACTAGCTTGCTCAAAGTGGGGCGCATTTTAGAAGTGTTGTACTAGTGATAAAGATCTTTTTGGAAGATCTGAAGGGGGAATTGTCGGAGGCAGATATTTACATATATCCGAACTTAAGTTGTACTTCTTCCATTTCTTTGTCATATTTGAAAACAGCTCGTGTTTTCCATTTCTTCTCTTGATGCTCTGTCAGCAAGTGTACTGTGTGTGTTAACCTTGAGTTCTTTGGAATGTGTTTTGACTAGCATTTGTTTTGTCTACAGAGATGGGACGAGAGAGAGGGTGGTGGGATCGGGAAGACAGACCATTTTGGGAGGCGGAATAGAATGTTCTAGGGTTAGACTGGTCTCAATCAATGTATATTGGCAAAGCTTTGAGAATATACAACAAAATACCTATTCTGTCTCTGGTGGTTTTTCAACTCAGCTTTAAGTGTCGGAAAGAACTTGGGAGCGAATTGTGACTTGAATTCCCTGGGAGGAACAACTGGTCCAAAACGCAACAATATATATATATATATATATATACATATATATATATATATATATATATATATATATATATATATATATATATATATACATATACATATACATATATATATATATATATATATATATATATATATATATATATATATATATATATACATAACCCTAACCCTAACCCTAACCCTAACCCTAACCCTAACCCTAACCCACGTTTCATGCCTGGAGGATGAGGAATAGCTAAACATGCTACACTACACATCATAGGGGTATAAACTGACCCCTAACCACAAGCTAGAGCTCTTGAATGTAAACAAAGGTCGTCGGATTATATGATCAATAGTACTGTGCAGTGGTTAGATCAATATTTTTTGTCGTTTTGTCATTGCTTACAAACTCAGGAAATTGCCGTATTTTTCAGACTATAAGTCGCTCCGGAGTATAAGTCGCACTGGCCGAAAATGCATAATAAAGAAGGAAAAAAACATATATAAGTCGCACTGGAGTATAAGTCGCATTTTGGGGGGAAATTTATTTGATATAACCCAACACCAGGAATAGACATTTGAAAGGATAGTGAACAACAGGCTGAATAAGTGTACGTTATATGAGGCATAAATAACCAACTGAGAATGTGCCTGGTATGTTAACGTAACATATTATGGTAAGAGTCATTCAAATAACTATAACATATAGAACATGCTCTATGTTTACCAAACAATCTGTCACTCCTAATCGCTAAATCCCATGAAATCTTATACGGCTAGTCTCTTACTTGAATGAGCTAAATAATATTATTTGATATTTTATGGTAATGTGTTAATAATTTCACACATAAGTCGCTCCTGAACTATGAAAACAACTGCGAGTTATAGTCCGAAAAATACGGTAGTCCCTGGACACAGGGAATAAAGATTTAAATCAGAGCCAGTAGTAAGAAACTATTGAAATATTTATCTGATATTGTTACACCACCATCCTGTGTTTTTGTCTGATTATAATTATAATCAAAAATGCTATCATTTAAAGAGCTTGTAAAATTTGAAGTATCAGTATCAGCTATGATATGGCCAATACTGCCCGTGTAACTCCTTGGTATTGAATCAACACCCAAATTTGTAGTAATGTAAAATATCCAAACAATAGAAGAATAAGTGCGTATTACATTTTAACAGATAGAAAGAACCATGTTGCAACAGAAAGTAAACAGATATTAACAATGAATTAACAAGAAGATTAATAATAATTTTGAGAAAATAATACAACTGGAAATGACACAATATGTTACTGCATACATCAGCAGCCAAATTAGAAGCCTTTGCAATTCATTTTGAAATTGTTCTATTATCATTTATATACCAAATAATATATTCTGATATGTATCGTCATCGCAATAGTCTACAATATATACCGTGGTTTAGATTTTACGACATCCATCCCAGTATTTCTATTTGAGGCTTGCATTGACAAAGTAGATCATATGTATACATTGTCATTGTGAATCATGTTACTTAGTAATATACGCTATTGATCTGGACTGAAACAATACGTTCTTAAACTATAGCCCGAAACGTGTTCTGATCAGCTGAGAAGAGCTTGTTTTGTTCTTTGTCATGTGCATTGAAATCACACAAAACACTGCAGATGCATGTGTTCTGGTGTTAGCCACAGTAGGGATGACTACTGAGACAGGTCTGACTTGTTCTCCACCAATCACTGCATTGATAGCAGCTGTCATCAGCTGTCAACAGCTGACATGCTGACGCTATAACACCAATGAGTGTCAGTGTTCCAGGCTCAACTATACAATAGATCTGATATTGAGTATACACAGGGCCTTTATTACCGATATCACACTGATATGGATATTTTTTTACTTAATATTTTTCTTAAATCATTGAATGATATTGTAATTATGCCATAATTTTGTACATCATGATTATACTCATAAGAATCTACTTTGTGCTTCGGAGACTTAATAAAAGGAAAAATGTTAACAAAAATGAATAAAAGTGACTGTCATGTCTGTGTAATCATGTTTTGTTTTAGTCATGTTTTGTTTACTTATTGGACTCTTTAGTTTCTGGCTTTTCACTTACTGTCATGACTTGGTCCTGGGTGTTTGCTTTTCCGGAATGCAACGGAAAGTTGGCTCGGGCGAGACGGGAATGTAAATACATGATTTATTTAATATATCAAAATAAAGTACAAACGAAAAGCGCGCACAGTGGCGGAGAACAAACTATGAAACCAAAAGACTATAGCAAAAAAAGTACAAACGAAAAGCGCGCAAAGTGACGGAGAACAAACTATGAAACCAAAAGACTATAGCATTAATAAACAAAACTTACTTGGCATGGACTAAAAGGAGCAGCATGAACGATGGACATGAAATCAAGTGTCAGAAATGTGCAGAGCATAATTGTGGGATGTCACCAGACAGACAAACTGAAAACAATGAACTTAAATACTACAGACATCCATCCATCCATCCATTTTCTACCGCTTATTCCCTTTGGGGTCGCGGGGGGCGCTGGAGCCTATCTCAGCTACAATCGGGCGGAAGGCGGCGTACACCCTGGACAAGTCGCCACCTCATCGCAGGGCCAACACAGATAGACAGACAACATTCACACACTAGGGCCAATTTAGTGTTGCCAATCAACTTATCCCCAGGTGCATGTCTTTGGAGGTAGGAGGAAGCCGGAGTACCCGGAGGGAACCCACACAGTCACGGGGAGAACATGCAAACTCCACACAGAAAGATCCCGAGCCCGGGATTGAACCCAAGACTACTCAGGACCTTCGTATTGTGAGGCAGATGCACTAGACATGATTAACGAAAACAGGTGCGTGACTTAAAACGTGAAACAGGTGCGTGACGTGACAGGTGAAAACTAATGGGTTGCTATGGTGACAAACAAGAGTGCACAATGAGTCCAAACGTGGAACAGGTGAAACTAATGGGTAATCATGGAAACAAGACAAGGGAGTGAAAAGCCAGAAACTAAAGAGTCTAATAAGTAAACAAAACATGACTAAAACAAAACATGATTACACAGACATGACAGTGACGAGGTCCTTTCTCAGTCTAGCTACGCACGGCTATGTATTCTTCCACCGTGCCCTATTAACTATCCTCAAACAAGTCTTGTATTTACGAACCAAACCAACTCGTCGAAAATAAAAAAATTTAGTAATTATGGGAGTGAGTCGTAACCACAAAACGTCATAGCACAATACAAACCCCTTAGGTGCATAATAGGTAAATAGAAGCAAATACTACGGTGACCAAGTAGTTATTCCTGACTTTGTAAATATACCAATATCAACAATGTAACTTGGACAACACAACAACAAAAAAGCAATATTTGTAGAACTAAGGAGAAAATATACATCTCATTACACTATAGTATTGACCAGGGGCATAGCACCAAATTCTGGGCCCCATACACAAAAGTAAAGGGTCGCCCATCTGCATTCTAACCACAAACATCCAAATACTGTACACACATGCTTGGTATGTTTACATCAGTGGTTTTTAACCTTGTTGGAGATACCGAACCCCACCAGTTTCATATGCGCATTCACCGAACCCTTCTTTAGTGAAAAATAAAACGTTTTTTTTTTTCAAATTCAAGACAAAGTTGTATGTTTTTGGTAACACTTTAGTATGGGGAACATATTCTAAGTAACAAGGACTTAATTTTGAGTTATTTGGTTAGGGTTAGAGGGTTAGGGCCAGGGTTAGAGGGTCTGGGTTATAATAAGGCCATGCCGAATATGGCATTAATAAGTACTTAATAATGACTAGTTAAGATCCATTTGCATGTTAATAAGTAACTAATTAATGGTGAATATACTAAAGTGTTACCATGTTTTTTTTACTGGTGCACAAAATGAACCGTGCATGAACATCACCTTGTTCAAACAACAAAACCAACACAGTGCATAAACTCACAACAAATTACACACCTGCAAATCAGTGACTCCTGCTGTTGCCGTATCCGTAATACGCTGATAAGGAGAAGTTTTTATTTACACGATGAGTCGGGTGTGTCTTGACCTCCGCCGAACCCCTGAGCCCGACTCACCGAACCCCTGGGGTTCGATCGAACCCAGGTTAAGAACCACTGGTTTACATGCACTAAAAAATCTAATTATTGCATGGATTTGTTTTAAACCATCTATTTAAAACACATGTAAATACCTTCATTAGGTTTTTGAATGTTTACAGATGGGATTAAGTTACATCCAGATAAACCCCCCTAAATAATTTGGTTATGTTTAAAAAAATAAATAGTTTAACTTTTTTTTAACAAAATAAGTGCCAACAAATTCAATATAAAGTAGCCAGAAATTAATTTTAATAATCCCATAACATGCCACTGTAAAGTACAGATTGTTTTTTTGGGTTGATGCACTAGTTGAAAGTGTATCTTGTGTTTTTTCTATGTTGATTTAATTAAAAAAAATAAAAATAAAAATAAAAAAGTACAGATTGTCTGATACACATGGGATCATCATCAATAGACAATACTTTTTTAAATTAGTATGATTATATTAAATCTTAGCGCATCTCCTTGCGGTTAAGTCTCCCCCTGTCTTTATAAACTAGCGACACCTCTGTTTCTAACATTAATCCAGGGTCCTTCAATGCGCCTCAGTTATGTGCAAAAGTGACATTTACACATACCGTAACTTTCTCCTAAGCTGCAAAACATAGATTTAATGTATTTTTACCCTTCTTCTATCAATTCTTCCTGGTTCCAGAATCCTGGTGCTGAGTGTAAATGATTAACAGTGAGCTTTCATAATGACGCTATTGAAGGATTCAAGGAACTTTATTGTCGTGTGTTGAGTGGAGCGTTCATGCTGGGTTTTCCCCTATCCAGGTGAAACAAACCCTTTTGCGAGTTTTGATAGGGGGTATAGGTAATCTTAGATATTCTTCATTTGATTCCAGAAACCTTGTTATTCAACTTTCACTGCTATATTTATTTTATATTACATTTACAATGTCATTTTTACTACCCTATATTATAATTTACTCTCGCCACAATTTCACAACCTCTTCCTTATTGTTCCCGATAATATGTTCTGTCGTTATTCTTGTAATTTCTCCAGCAACGCCAGTCAGACACTTGGTAACACTATTGCTGACAATATTGATAATGCCACAAGGGTAACGTGTAAGGCTGAAACGACGCGTCGACGTAGTCGACGTCATCGACGTCATCGACGTCATCGGTTACGTAAATATGTCGACGCCGTTTTTGTGCGTCGATGCGTCGCATATTTACGTCACACTACCGTCATGGCGGAGCGCAAAGCAGACGATGCGAGCGGTGCGAGCGAGGGGAAAAAAGCACGCCAAAAGTCGTCAAAAGTGTGGGAGTATTTCAATAAACGGCCTAATAATGTTGTAGCGGCGAACAGCTGTCTCGTCAGCTGACGCGCGAGCTCGCAACCGTGGCTGCTGAGCAACCAGCCAAACGCCACTTAATAAAATTATATTTTATCTTAGAGCACATCCGCATCCCTATTCACCTAGGCAACCCCAGGAAATGTATATAATTCGGCATTATTTCGGCCAGTCGGCTTATATGATCAGAACCGATCAGTTTACGTTCACGCGCAGGTATAACGCGGTGCACTCCCGTCTCATTTGCTGGTGCGCGAGCCCGGTAATTAGACCGCTGTGTCAAATCAAGGAGTACAAAAGACGCCAGTGCAGAGTGGAAAAAGGTTTAGTTCGTTACAGAAAACCCAGAGTTGTGCCAAAAGTGTACCAAAACCAATAGCTGAACGGACAGCCGGTAAGATTGCACTTTAGTTCTCTTTGTGGGTGTGGCGCACCTGTTGCGCTGGTGAGATGGGGGGGGGGGGGGGGGGGCTTAGTCTGGAGGCTAAATACACACGGTGTTTTGTGTAACTGTTGTTTAGTAAGGAAGTGTTGATATTCTTTGCTTAGTTTGATAAATGTTGGAGCAGTTTGCTTCATCAGGAGGGTGAAGTCGCTCAACTTAAAGTGTTGGATTTAACTGTGTTGGATCATTGGCTCCTGGTGAGGGCATAGAAAAAGGGGTATTTTTCTACCAGTAGATGGCGTTTAAGATTGAGTGTTTCACTGCTAATTTAATAATATATTTATACTGAATATGGATTTTAAATAAGTGGAGGAGTTCAAGTACCTCGGAGTCTTGTTCACGAGTGAGGGAAGAGTGGATCGTGAGATCGACAGGCGGATCGGTGCGGCATCTTCAGTAATGCGGACGCTGTATCGATCCGTTGTGGTGAAGAAGGAGCTGAGCCAGAAGGCAAAGCTCTCGATTTACCGGTCGATCTACGTTCCCATCCTCACCTATGGTCATGAGCTTTGGGTCATGACCGAAAGGACAAGATCACGGGTACAAGCGGCCGAAATGAGTTTCCTCCGCCGGGTGGCGGGGCTCTCCCTTAGAGATAGGGTGAGAAGCTCTGCCATCCGGGGGGAGCTCAAAGTAAAGCCGCTGCTCCTCCATATCGAGAGGAGCCAGATGAGGTGGTTCGGGCATCTGGTCAGGATGCCACCCGAACGCCTCCCTCGGGAGGTGTTTCGGGCACGTCCGACCGGTAGGAGGCCACGGGGAAGACCCAGGACACGTTGGGAAGACTATGTCTCCCGGCTGGCCTGGGAACGCCTCGGGATCCACCGGGAGGAGCTGGACCAAGTGGCTGGGGAGAGGGAAGTCTGGGCTTCCCTGCTTAGGCTGCTGCCCCCGCGACCCGACCTCGGATAAGCGGAAGAAGATGGATGGATGGATGGATGGATTTTAAATATGTATCTAAATAGGTGGTTAATTGGTTAGGTATTTATGTATTTGCATATTGGGTTTTCTGCTGCATTTATCTATTGTGTTTCTGGGTTTAAATGTATTTTATATGTATCTTGGTGCATTTATGTTGAGACAATTTATTTAAAATCTGTTTTAACTTAAAGGGAAAAGATGTGTCCATTTTCTTGCACTTGTTTAATGGTTAAGAGTTTGATTGCCTAATTAATAATTGTAAATTATGGGATTGATAATTGATTGATTTTTTACAGCATGTTAATCTTGTGGTGTTTTGTCCTTAAAGGTTTTTCACCTACTAAAGAAGCTAAAGGCTACTAAAGAAGCTAAAGGCTACTAAAGAAGCTAAAGGCTACTAAAGGCTACTAAAGGCTACTAAAGACAGCGAATGACAGCTAAAGAAACTAAAGTCTACTAAAGTCTACTAAAGTCTACTAACACTGCTAAAGACTGCTAAAAAGACTAAAGAAGAAAAAAGAAGCTGTTTCTTCGTTGGAAAAACTGTTGCAAACTAAAGGAAAATAAAAGGAAAAAGTAACTACGGTCTGGTCTTTTGAGTGAAATCCAGAAGCCACATTTAGCATTGGTACATCCCTTCAAGTGTGGGATAAGCACGGCGAAAAAAGCAAAACACTTGACAGTTGTTGTATGCACACTGTGTCGAGCGGAAATGGCCTATCATAGCAGCACAACGGCAATGAACGAACATTTGAAAAGAAAACACCCGGCAGCGTTCTTGCCATCACCATCAACTAGTCAATCGTCCGTGTGAGTATACGTTGTCATCATTACACAAAAACATGAATGTGTCATTTGTATCTGCGTTGTAAATTCATAAACTAAAACACCGTTTCAGTCTGAGAGGCGCGTTTGGCGTGCCTGTTCAGTGTTTACAAAGACGCTAACGTTAATTAGTTGTGCAAATACCTTTTACAACATTAACAGTTACATATACTATGTACAAACGAACAATTAACTTTCACTTTAATCATACTATCATTATTGTTTTATTAAGCAAAATAAGCAATAATTTTACTTTTGTTGAAATGCTTACACTGTTACAGAATATTTCGTTTTGCACTTTTTTGTATTGGATGTTTATCTTTAGTTTTGTACATTTTAAAGCAAAATAAGCAATACTTTTACTTTTGAAATGCTTATACTATTGTAGAATATTAAGATTTGCACTGGATGTTTACTTTTATATTTTCACATTAAAAAGCAAATAAGCTACTTTTAATTTTGTTAAATGTTAAAAGTTTTAAATGTTTACATTGTTACAGAATATTTTGTCATGTTGTTGTCAATGTTGACTGAGTGGCCATACTTTTTTTTTTTTGTAAATAAGTCATGCCTTTTGAAAAAACTGGCCTAAATTTATTTTTTCATCTTCATTTTAAATAAAAAAAAATAATCGGTAAAAGGAAAAATAATCTATAGATTAATCGAAAAAAAATAATCTATAGATTAACCGATTAATCGAAAAAATCTAGTGGATCATTAAAGACAGTGACTCAGCAGGGACGTTTTATGACTCAACACGTATTCCACAGATGTTACAAAAAAGCGGGAATTACCTAAAGGTGCTATTAAGACAATTTAAAATAGCAAGAAATATTTTTGGGAAACAACAAACACACCTTAGCACCTTAACAAGACACTTTAACAAGGAACTAGACAACGTGTTTGTTACGTGGCAGTGTCAGACAGGTGTTGCTCACCTGTGAGTAAGCCAGGGCTCATGTCACATGTCTTGACCTGCTGGGCTCACGTGCTCACAGCCTCACCGTCATCATGCGCAGGGAGAAGAAAGAACAAAGACGGTATTTAGCATTCAAGCGGTTGGGCTACTTTGAAACATTGTGTACATTAAATGAATTAAACCGGTGATTCTCAAACTGTGGTACGTGCACCACTAGCGCTCTATCTAGTGGATCATTAAATTAAATATTGTAATGCAACAGTTTTAATTTCCCACATTAAAACACAGTGTTACTGTTTACTGGCCTACTACACAAAACTGTATTTTAATTATGGTTATTACGGTGCTACTTGGAGAGCCAAATGATTTCTGAGGTGTTACTTAATGAAAAAAGTTTGAGAACCACTGCATTAAACTCATCCAATGTAGGCCAATATACTATATAGCACATATAATTCATCATTATATTATAATTACAATATGATTGATAAATAATTATACTAAATGATAACACTGACTATATTATATTATACTAACATTGTTTAAAAATGAACAATATTAACATCAAGTAAATTGATGTTAATATTATATGAAATAGGCTCAGTGGCCTAGTGGTTAGAGTGTCCCCGGGCACGGCCACCGCTCACTGCTCCCCTCACCTCCCAGGGGGTGATCAAGGGTGATGGGTCAAATGCAGAGAATAATTTCACCACACCTAGTGTGTGTGTGACAATCATGGGTACTTTTAACTTTTTTAATACATTCATTCAGGAAAATTATCAAACTGGGTACCATTTTATTTAAATTAAATTAGAATGAACATACCAAAACTATCTAGCAGTCTGACTTGAGTAGTTAAATTATTAACCAAATATAACATTTTACTATAGTGTTTACAATGGAATCCTTTGTTGTTAACATTAAAGTATAAGGATTGAATATATATATATATATATATATATATATATATATATATATATATATATATATATATATATATATATATATATATATATATGTATGTGTGGCAATCAGGTTTCTTTCGACAGTTACAGCCTTTGTTGGTTTTGGAGTCGCTCTGTCTGGGGGCCGACGGCTCATTTGCAATTGTTTTGTTGTGGTTTGAGACAAAGGCTGTAACTGTCGAAAGAAACCTGATTGCCCTCTCAACGGGGGGTGCTTACAAACATCAGTTGTCTACCAATCTAAGGTAATACGCAAGGACATTAACACATCCGACACATATGTAGGATTAACCGAGGGAGAATTCAAAACCAGATGGAACAATCACAAGGCTTCTTTCAGGAACCAAAACCTGCGAAATACCACAGAACTCAGCAAACAGATTTGGGACCTCAAAGACAATAATGTTGAATATTCAATAACATGGCAAATTCTTGCATCCAGCACACCTTACAATAGTGGTAATAAAAGATGCAACCTATGCTTGAAAGAGAAACTGTTTATTATTTACCGTCCAGACCTGTCATCCCTCAACAAGCGCAGCGAAATTGTAACAGCATGCCGCCATAGACGGAAACACCTCCTAGGTAACACATCAGCCAATCACCACGCCCCTACACCAGCCTGTACCCACCCACTCTGTGCCCTATATAAACCATGGTATGCGAATGCTCCCATTAAAATCTCCTGATGATTGAGGGTACCCCCCCCTCATGAAACAGGCCTGTAGAGATGAAATAGTCTTGTGATTTTTTTTAATTATTTTTTATTTTTTTCCCACACATACATATATTGCGCTCTACTACGGTATCGAGCACTATTTTTTGGATAACCTTATTAAGACATATACTCCGCTCCAAATAGACATTTGTTGAGCACTGTACGACGATCAGAAATGGAAAAATTCAACATCGACTACTCCACGAAGAACATTCCCATACCCGCACAGAATGACTACAAGCTAAGGCTCATAGAAAAGACGGAACACTTCCTAAGAAGGATGCGGTGGAAAGCACATTTTTTTCCTCCACCCTGAAACAAAAGGAACGCAAAAGAAAGCTTACGGATTCAAATCTACCAAGAACCCACCCACAGTTGAGGAACTAAAGGATTTTGAGAACGACATGCTCAAAATGATACAATCAGTCAAATTCTAGCCAATCCGCAACCCACTCCTCACCAAGCTGAAAAATGACAAGGAGCGCATCAAGAAAGTAAACAACCTCATCATAGCTGCCGATAAAACCACAAACTTCTACAGAATGGACAAACCAGAACATCACACCTTACTGGGCAGAAGCATCACCAAATCATACAAAAAAGCGCAACCCAACACCTTACAGAACATCCACCTAGAAAATAAAAGGATCGCGGCTGAACTGGACATTGAGGACAGGGTGGACGCCACAGCCAACAATTAAATATATATATATACATATATATATATATATATATACGTATGGATATGGATGTATATACAAATGCATACCACAATCATACACCTAGCTAATGGATTAGGTTTATATAGCTGACTTGGGTAGTAGTTTAGTTATGAACCAATCTAACATATTTTACTCTGTAGTATATATTTTAAGTAAATTAATATATTCACCCAGAAATAAATCATATCAGAGTGTGTGCCATTACAACACCAGGGATATATATTAGATTAATATACATTACATTTTAATTAGATTAAAATAGACTTGATATTAATATATGTATATGTATATATATATATATGTATATATATATATATATATATATATATATATATATATATATATATTGGAACTTTGGATAGTTTATGAACCAAATCTACATTTTACTCTATAGTGTTTACAATGGTACCTTTTGTTGTTGACATTAAGGTATAATGATAATAAATTGGTAATGTATATATATATATTACTGTAAATTACATTATATCTAAATTAGATTAAAAAGAACACACAACTAGCTTTCTAACTTCAGTAGTTAAGCTATGAACCAAAATTAATATTTTACTACAGTGTTTACAATGGCATCATTTGTTGTTTACATTGTGTATCAGTAATGAATGTAGAAAGCAAATATATATGAAATTGTGCCTGTTGTTGTTGCTAGGCAACAGGTGGCGACCGTCAGCTCCCTACCTGCTGCAGGTGTAATGTCCCGACATGTTGCGTGAGACACTTCGGGAACTTTCGACAGTGCTAAGCTCCGCCCACACGCGGGAGCTCAGCTGATGCAACCGATGCCTGTCGCTATAAAAGCTCGCCGCTCTCTTCTTTGAGGACTCCATTGAGAACTCAACCAATACATGGAAAGCTTAGCCGATAACCGCTGGGAGGACACACGGGAGGTCTCCACACAGGACTCGGCATGGCCTATACCACGGCTCTGCTCTTCGGACAAGGGGAGGAAAAAAGCCTCGTCGACATGATAGGAAATTACTTTATCGGGCGTCAAGAGCGGAGCTTCGTGAGACGAGGAAGCGTCGAAAGTTGCGACGACATTTCGCCTCGTAAGTATGAAAAGTTTTGACCATTCCCTCAGCCAGCACCTGACTGCCGGTGGGTGGAGGAACTACTTCATGCGGAAGGCTTGCTGACGCAAGTGATGCGGTTCTTGGATCAGCTGATGATTTGCTGAGTTGATGCGCACTTGAGTCTGCTGACTCGGCATTTTCACGGCTTTACCCTGCTTGTGGCGATTAAAAGAATGCACAAATAAATGAAATACGACATACTAGTGAGGTGCTATACCGCTGATTCTTTTTCCGATCTGATACCGAGTCAAATCCAGGCTGGTATCGGCGATACCGACCCGATATTTTATCATAAAAGATTAAAAAGACTGTTTAGGAGAAAAAAATAATACTAACAACTAGTGACATTAACTACCTGCATAGACAGGTAGTTAATGTAACATGTAAAGCGACTTTGTGTTCTTAAAAAAGCGCTATATAAATCCCAGTTATTATTATTATTATAGACAGATAATTTTACTGGTTAAGAGTTCCTGGATTAATCTAAAAATTAGCATGACAATTCTTAAATTAAGCATCCTCAGATGTTGCAGAATCTTTAAACAAGATTTTCTGTATCTTGTTTGAAGTTAAAGTTAAGAGTACCACTGATAGTCACACACACACACACTAGGTGTGGTGAAATTACCATCTGCATTTGACTCATCTCCTTGTTCCACCTCCTGGGAGGTGAGGGCAGCAGTGAGCAGCAGCGGTGGCCACGCTCAGGGAATCATTTTGGTCATGTAATCCCCAACGCCAACCCTTGATGCTGAGTGCCAAGCAGGGAGGCAATGGCTCCCATTTTTTTTACAGTCTTTGGTATGACTTGGCCGGGGTTTGAACTCACGACCTACGTAGTTATTTTCTCAATTTTAACATTGTTAAACCAGAATGGAAACACTATAATTATTCTTGCTAAAATTAATAGTACCGTATTTTTCTTACTATAAATCGCAGTTTTTTTCATAGTGCAACTTATACTCAGGAGCGACTTATGTGTGAAATTATTAACACATTACCGTAAAATATCAAATAATATTATTTATCTCATTCACGTAAGAGACTAGACTTATAAGACTTCATGGGATTTAGCGATCAGGAGTGACAGATTGTTTGGTAAACGTATAGCATGTTCTATATGTTATAGTTATTTGAATGACTCTTACCATAATATGTTACGTTAACATACCAGTTGGTTATTTATGCCTCATATAACGTACACTTATTCAGCCTGTTGTTCACTATTCTTTATTTATTTTAAATTGCCTTTCAAATTTCTTGGTGTTGGGTTTTATCAAATACATTTCCCCCAAAAATGCGACTTATATATGTTTTTTCCTCCTTTTATTATGCATTTTCGGCCGGTGCGACTTATACTCTGAAAAATACGGTAGTCAATGACCAAAATTAAGTAAATAGCTCTTAGAACTATAGGGACATTTCTAGAAATGAAATGTTAAATCCTGGCAAGTGGCAAATTAGTAGTGTTTCCAAATAGCCTACTATAGCAGTGGTTCTCAAATGGGGGTACTTGAAGGTATGCCAAGGGGTACGTGAGATTTTTTTTTAAATTCTAAAAATAGCAACAATTCAAAAATCCTTAATAAATATATTAATTGAATAATACTTCAACAAAATATGAATGTAAGTTCATAAATTGAACATCAAATCAAGTAGGCTATTCCATTCATTATGCAACAATGCAATATTCAGTGTTGACAGATAGATTTCCATAAATATTGATGTTAAAGATTTCTTTTTTTGTGAAGAAATGTTTAGAATTAAGTTCATGAATCCAGATGGATCGCTATTACAATCCCCAAAAAGGGCACTTTAAGTTGATGATTACTTCTATGTGTAGAAATCTTTATTTGTAATTGAATCACTTGTTTATTTTTCAACAAGTTTTTAGTTATATTTATATCTTTTTTTTCCAAATAGTTCAAGAAAACCACTACAAATGAGCAATATTTTGCACTGTTATACGATTTAATAAATCAGAAACTGATGACATAGTGTTGTATTTTACTTCTTTATCTCATTTTTTCAACCAAAAATGCTTTGCTCTGATTAGGGGGTACTTGAATTAAAAAAAAATTAACCACTGTACTATAGGATACATACGCTTACTGTTTTGCAACACTGTGACTCATTTAGAATTTGCCAGTCATTTTCTAGCTTGTGATTAACTTACCTGGGCGGAAGAAAAAGTAGTTCCCATCAATCGTGTTTCATTCAGACACGATTGTGATGATTAACTTACCACTGTGTTACTAATGATCTTAAGTAACATCGATATTTCAGTATTGATGCCTACATTATAATTTCATGTAAGCTAATGCTGACCTTGTGGCCCTTGCCCCCCCCCCCCCCCACAGACCCCAACATGGATGCAGGTGTGGAGCAGGAGGAGAGGCTCCTTCAACAGGATGTGACTCACCACATCGAGCGCTGCCTGACCGAGGCCAAGGCTTCCGTCCTTCACTGCGAGGCGCTGCTGCTTCCTCGCCAGATGACCGCCAGGGTCGGCCGGGACGTGCTGAGCGCCGCCACAGACGAGCCGTGTGGGCTGCGGGGTGCCTCCATCAGGGTCTACGTGGAGACCAAAGATGGCCTCAAGTCGTTAGGAAACATCCGCCCCGACCCCGACGTCACGTCCACATTTGAACTGTCGTTGGTGCTGAAGGCGGACCAGGCGCACGGCTGGCCGCCACTCAAGCACATCTTTGATGGCAATAAAGTGATGAAGCTGAGACCAGAGTACAAGTTGGTGAAGAGGAAGCTCTACTCTTCTGCCAGTCCTGTCATCCACCAGTTTAACTAGAGCCCGTTGCACTCTTCTTTTTTTTCTTCCCACTGGGACTTTGGAAAATGTTTCATTGTAGCAAACTTGAGCACTATTTTGCACAAATGTCTTAAAATGTGTTTATTTACTTGGATCCTCAGCAGAAGTTGTTGTTATTCTTCCTGGAGTCTGCTGAAAGAAAATACTTGTAATTATGCAGAACAAATTGTACACTTCATTATGTAACAAGTGGAAGCATCGTGTCTGGAAGGGGCAGGTCTCATTCCTTAGACGTGCTGGTCAATAAAACCTTTTTTTTTTTTTTACAAAATTATTTGTTTCAAACATTTCCTGAGGCATTTAAAGCAGGTCTTCTAAATGCGGCCTGAGGGCCATATGCGGCCGCAGCTGATTGTTTAGCTGCCCATTGTAAAATTGTAATTACAAAACAACCCCAAAGAGCATACATCAATCCATATAGGTGAAATTAGTTGAAAATAAGTTGCAATGCTGACTAATTACAAAGTTGTTGATTTTTAACTCATAAAAATCAATGTTATGAATTAAAATATTTGAAGCTCCAATTACTTCACATCAATATTTTTTAATGAAAATATTCCATATTTTGTGTTAACCATTTAAAAAAAAACAAGTTTTGTATGACAAGAGCATCAAACAATGAAATTTTATTTTTACAAACACAATCGACGGATAGATCTGAAGCTGATCTAGAGATTTAAGCATTGAAAGTAATAAAAAAAATAATGTACTTAATACTTTTGTGAGTGGGGCCCTTTGAACCCCTGAGAGTTTTATCTGGATTTGCTTTTCTTGTTTAACTATTAAGTTCAAGTTAAGGTCCCAACGATAGTCACACACACACTAGGTGTGGTGAAATTATCCTCTGCATTTGACCCATCCTCATGTTCACCTCCTGGGAGGTGAGGGGAGCAGTGAGCAGCAGCGGTGGCTGCGCTCGAGAATAATTTTGGTTATTTAAACCCCAATTCCAACCCTTGATGCTGAGTGCCAAACTGCTAAAAAGAAAAATAATGAATGCATATCAGTATTGTGAGTAATTGATGTATTCAAGGCTCCAATTACTTTACATTAAACAACCTACTTTGAATATTGTTTGAGGGAAAGGTTTGCAGATTTAGTTTTTGCCATTAAAAAAACAGGGTAGTTTTTTTTAACATAAGGGGCATAAAACATTAAAAAAAAAAAAAAAAAAAAAAAAAAAAAAATTATATATATATATATATATATATATATATATATATCTGCAGTTGATCTAGAGTTTTAAGCATTATAAAAAAACATTTATATATATTTTATTTTTAACATTTTATTACTGAGAGCCTTCTAGATCCCCAGGACCAAACTTGAAGGGAGCCCTAAAGGTTAAAAAAAAAATCTACTGTACATATTGTAATGGTTTTGAAAATTAAAAATATCAAAATGAGTAGTCTTGGGTTCAATCCCGGGCTCGGGATCTTTCTGTGTGGAGTTTGCATGTTCTCCCCGTGACTGCGTGGGTTCCCTCCGGGTACTCCGGCTTCCTCCCACCTCCAAAGACATGCACCTGGGGACAGATTGATTGGCAACACTAAATTGGCCCTAGTGTGTGAATGTGAGTGTGAATGTTGTCTGTCTATCTGTGTTGGCCCTGCGATGAGGTGGTGACTTGTCCCGGGTGTACACCGCCTCCCGCCCGATTGTAGCTGAGATAGGCTCCAGCGCCCCCGCGACCCCGAAGGGAATAAGCGGTAGAAAATGGATGGATGGAAAATGGTGCCCGCATGCTTGGATTTTTCTGTGTGCGGCCCTCAGTGGAAAAAGTTTGGACACCCCTGATTTAAAATATACAGTATATGCAGGTGAAACTTACACAATTAGAATAATATTGTTCAAAAGTTCATTCATTTCAGAAATTCATTGTGAAATTAATGTGATATAAACTCATTACATGCTAAGTGAGATATGTTAAGGCTTTATTTGTTATAATTTTGATGATCATGGTGTAGAAAATGGATGGATGCTTACAGTGTTTAAAAAAAAAAAAAAATCCGGGATTTTTAAATAGAGTTTTTGATAAAGACGAAACTGTAATTATAAAACTTATATCAAAAGAAGGCTTAAAAAGTATTGGGTTGCATGTTATGAGCCTATGTCACATATTAGTTAGTACACACAAAGCAACCTAAAACCTGCTACTGAAGAACGGACAACAATTAGAAAAATATATATATAACCTCAGAGAAAAATGTAACTGAAAGCATGTGTATGCACGTACAACACTTAAAACTTTTAGCATGTGGATTAAATTATGGAATGGATTAGGTAAAGAAATCAATGATCCAATTTAAGAAATTGTTCAAACTTAGTGTTTTGGAAGTATAGAGAAGAACCAGGATAAACATTCTGAAATTATGTGAAATACAACTAACTTCACTATTTATTTATTTTTAAATATTATTTATGGAGTATATTGTGAATAAATTGAAAATAGGAAGTGAACAAAAGTGTTAGTAATTGCTATGTAATGGAAAAGGGATGATTATATATATACTTTTTTTTTAACCCAATGCGAGTCCAAAAGTTAAAAGGTTAAAGTTAAAGTACCAATGATTGTCACACACACTAGGTGTGGCGAAATTATTCTCTGCATTTGACCCATCACCCTTGATCACCCCCTGGGAGGTGAGGGGAGCAGTGAGCAGCAGAGGCGCCGCGCCCGGGAATCATTTTTGGTGATTTAACCCCCAATACCAACCCTTGATGCTGAGTGCCAAGCAGGGAGGTAATGGCTCCCATTTTTATAGTCTTTGGTATGACTCGGCCGGGGTTTGAACTCACAACCTACCGATTTCAGGGCACACACTCTAACCACTAGGCCACTGAGTAGGTTTGGGGACCCCTGATTTCAATTATAAACAGACATAATTACGAGTAAAATTTGTGCACATAAAATAAAACAATACCCGATACAGATGTGTTCTTAACAAATACAAATTAGTTTATAAAGACTATTTTTCTCAATTATGTATGTTAAATTGATTTGATAGGGCACAACAACAAAGAGGGGATGACCGTAGATTAGAACAAATCTTTTATTTAACAAATGTACAACAAAACATACACTATGATACATAAATCAGCTACGCAAACGCAAACTCTTGATGGCCCATCACACGAGTAAAAAAAAAAGTGTTTTCTGACTTTCATCTAGAACACATTACACAAGCTGTCTGATGCCATCACGCCACACACTCTGGCATCACCCTAAAAGTGATACGTGGGGACACATCAATACTAGTTCAGCAACAACTGACTCGCCTTATTTCTCCCCCAAAGTGCACTATTAAGCACGTGATGCTAGCTTGAGAGGTTGGATTCGTTTTCAGACGTTCTCCTAGTCAAGTCATGGAAACGGTGATAAATCACTGAGACAGAGAGATAAAGTGTGCAATGATTTGTCACTTGTAAAAAAATTCCCTAAATAAAATATATAAAAAAAAAAAAAAAAATAGAGAACATACAGAACATGTTTGCATTGGTCGGTGGGAAAATGAAATGCCATTTAAAATTGAACACTTTCACATGTCAGTGAACGCACCATCAAAGAGATGCCTGAATACGATCCAAGGTCCTAACTGCAAACAAAATTAAGATGCAGCTGTATCATAACACATCATGTCCGCAGGCCACGCTCATCTATAGCAAACAATTGCACTAGCACAGATGCTAACACGCTAGGCCCGCACACTGAACTCTCTACTCAAACACTACGCCTCACTTCCCACCTTCTCTGCTCCCAACGTTCTGCCTCCCGAGGGTCAAGTTTATTTCTTCATTTTCAGGTCGGCCTCCATTGCACTACGGCGGCCCCTGGTGCCCCCATCCTATGGTGGAGAAAGAGGTGAGGGGGAGGAGAAAGAAGCGGGGTCAAACAGAAAAGAGCAAGAAAAAGAATTAACATTTAAGTTGGGAAAGGTCAAGGGTTAGCTGGACAGAGTGAAGTGGTGACTGACGCCCACACACGCACAAATAGTACAACAAAAAAGGTCCACCTCAGGCGGCTTCCTCCTCAAATGAAGAACAGAAAAAAAAATGATGATCACATGAAAATTCAACTGAAGAGAAGAAAATAAATTAGATCATGCCGACACACACAAAAACACAGGAAAGCATTATGAGTCTTTATCTGCTGGCTGGGGAAACGTCACTGGAGCAAATTCCAAACCGTTTGTGGATATGTTTATGAGAAGAAAACACAAGTTGTATGAGTCTACATCAGGGGTCACCAACGCGGTGCCCGTAAGGACCAGATGAGTAGCCCGCTGGCCTGTTCTAAAAATAGCTCAAATAGCAGCACTTACGAGTGAGCTGCCTCTATAGTTTTAAATTGTATTTATTTACTAGCAAGCTGGTCTCGCTTTGCTCGACATTTTTAATTCTAAGAGAGACAAAACTCAAATAGAAAATTTGAAAATCCAAGAAAATATTTTAAAGACTTGGTCTTCACTAACTGACAAAGAAACAGATAACAGATTTGGTGTGCAGTTCAAAGTGTGACATGATTTATTTAAAAATTTGAGAGTTGACTTTTGTATTTTACAAGAGTTATTATTTGTACAAACATGGTGCAAAGTAATTCATGATTTGTTGTGGCTAGCTAGTTAAAATGGGATATTGTGATTTCACAAGACTGTCTTAGAAGTGATCATTTGAAAATGTTCAATTGGAAAAATGTGCACTTAGAGAAAATATAACAATAAAGTTTTGCATATTGATATTTATCTGTTTCTATATATATTTATTGTGAGAAATCATTAAGATGATCAGTGTTTCCACAAAGATAAATATCATTAATTATTAATAATAACATAGAGTTATAGGTAAATTGAGCAAATTGGCTATTTCTGGCAATTTATTTAAGTGTGTATCAAACTGGTAGCCCTTCGCATTAATCAGTACCCAAGAAGTAGCTCTTGGTTTCAAAAAGGTTGGTGACCCCTGGTCTACATGTTCTGGTGAAGGTGCAGTTACTACAGGACTGTGGATGACTTGTGATGGCCTTACAACAACTCTGGTTTTAGTTTAGCTTGGATGCATTCTTGTTGTTGCTGCTTTGCTGGTATTTTTCGGACTATAAGTCCCAGTTTTTTTCATAGTTTGGGTGCGACTTATACTCAGGAGCGACATATGTGTGAAATTGTTAACACATTACCGTAAAATATCAAATAATATTATTTAGCTCATTCACGTAAGACACTAGACGTATAAGATTTCATGGGATTTAGCGATTAGGAGTGACAGATTGTTTGGTAAACGTATAGCATGTTCTATATGTTATAGTTATTTGAATGACTCTTACCATAATATGTTATGTTAACATACCAGGCACGTTCTCAGTTGGTTATTTATGCGTCATATAACATACACTTATTCAGCCTGTTGTTCACTATTCTTTATTTATTTTAAATTGCCTTTCAAATGTCTATTCTTGGTGTTGGGTTTTATCAAATAAATTTTCCCCAAAAATGCGACTTATATGTTTTTTTCCTTTTTTTTCTCCTCATGATATATATACTGCAGCCTCCTGCGATAACGATATACATCACAATACACTTTTTTATATGTAAATGATAATACAAGCATTTCAAAACGGGTTACAAAAGCTCATAATTTAGCTGCTGACATATGCGTTAACATATTGCATCATTTCCAGTTGTATTATCTTTCTCAAAACAATTATTACTTCTACTTGTTAATTTACTGTTACTTTCTGCTGTAACAAGTTTCTATACTTCTGTTAAAATATAATAAGCAGTTATTCTTCTGTCGTTTCTATACTTAACATTAGTTTTGAGTGATACTACAAATTTGGGTATTGATCCAATGCCAACCAGTTACAGGAGCAGTATTGCTCATACTAATATTTCTCAGAAATACAAATCAGGTAAAAACACAGGATGGCGGTGTCACAATATCAATAAAACATTTAAGTAATTTCCTTATTCCCTTTTATTCCAAGAAATATTTGGAGCAAAATAAAGTCAATAGTGCAAAAATAAGTCAAGAAAAGCAAAAAATGTTGATCGCCTTTTATTTTCTGAGTTTGTAAACAAAAACGATTAAAAAAAAACAATTTGGCAACCACAGAAAATATAAATTGAATTGCTGTAGTATCGACTTTCAACTGATACCATACTTGGTATCAATACTAATCAGTATTTTTATCAATTCGCCCAAGCATGTTTACATTCAAGAGTGCTAACTTAAGAGGTTTTCTATGTTTTTTTGAATCCTTTCACAGTGTGTAGTGTAGCATATTTAATGATTCCTTGTCCTTCAGTGATAAGCCTACTTGTGAGAAACAGATTATTTCCCGCCATGGAGGCAGGGATCAGTGATTTGGGAACTGATTTGCGCTGTAGAAAAATGTTAGCCGCTAGTGAGAATGCTACATTGCGTTGCGGACACGTTCGTTCTCCTGTTGGTGTCAAATTTGCTGGACACAACTTCCATGTGTCATCAACATGCATTATCACGATATAAGCTCTATCACAGGCAATTTTGTATCATTTATACCATATATCATCTATATTGCACAACCCTATTTGTGCTTTTATTTCTTCTAATCTCCTCTAATTTACCTAACTGGAGAAATGACTTAAAAGCAAGGCATTTTTTTGTTGAGGTTTATTCATACAAATGTTTGAGTAAGGGTGTCCATTGATTGGTTGACGGAGGGTTGTTACTAGAGATGTCCGATAATGGCTTTTTTGCCGATATCCGATATTGTCCAACTCTTATTAATTACCGATACCGATATCAACCGATACCGATATATACAGTCGTGGAATTAACACATTATTATGCCTGATTTTGTTGTGATGCCCCGCTGGATGCATTAAACAATGTAACAAGGTTTTCCAAAATAAATCAACTCAAGTTATGGGAAAAAAATGCCAACATGGCACTGCCATATATATTATTGGAGTCACAAAGTGCATTCTTTTTTTATAACTTGCCTCAAAAGAGCAGCTTGAAATTTGGGACATGCTTTCCTGAGAGAGCATGAGGAGGTTGAGGTGGGCGGGGTTGGGGGGTGTACATTGGAGCGTCTCGGAAGAGTTAGTGCTGCAAGGGGTTCTGGGTATTTGTTCTGTTGTGTTTATGCTGTGTTACTGTGCGGATGTTCTCCCGAAATGTGTTTGTCTTTCTTGTTTGGTGTGGGTTCACAGTGTGGCGCATATTTGTAACAGTGTTAAAGTTGTCTATACGGCCACCCTCCATGTGACCTGTATGGCTGTTGACCAAGTATGCATGCATTCACTTATGTGTGTGTGAAAAACCGTAGATATTATGTGACTGGGCCAGCACGTAAAGGCAGTGCCTTTAAGGTTTATTGGCGCTCTGTACTTCTCCCTACGTCAGTGTACACAGCTGCGTTTTAAAAAGTCATAAATGTTACTTTTTGAAACCGATACCGATAATTTTGAAACCGATACCAATAATTTCCGATATTACATTTTAAAGCATTTATCGGCCGATAATATCGGACTGCCGATATTATCGGACATCTCTAGTTGTTACCTTTGTGTTAAACATAGCACTTCCTCCTAGCAATGAGATCAAACTAATGTGTACTTTGTAAATTGAAGTAAGTAGTTTCTTTTAACAGTTACGGATTTATGTAATATAAAGGCCTGTTTGTTAACCACAGCCTGCATTAATTCCAATGTAGTCACTTATTTAAGATGGGCTGCCATCATTACAATTAGACTGCTTGATTTAAAACAAAAATGTTTGGACTTTTAGATTTGCCCTTGCCTACTCTTCAGTGCTACAGTCTGTTTCTTTTCTCGTCATTCACCAAGTTTTGTCTATATTCCTTACTCCATATGGGTTCAAAAAGCCAACAAACCAGCCTGGAAAGAAGGGAGAATACAGGGTAGACTTAAAAATTACCCTTTGCGAGGAGTACGCCAATGGCGCACACATTGCTGATTTGCCTCGCAAATACGGAAGAAACAAGTTCACAATTGCAACCATGGTAAACAAGAAGTATGTTTATATGGTTGCTGACTTTGCCAAAGGGGTAAAATATCTTCTCATGGATGGAGAGAAAGCGCAAGACCAAGTTAAAAAACTGTTGCTCGTGTGGACGGATGAAAAGCAGCTAGCAGGTGATAGCCTTTTGGAGGCAATCATTTGCAACAGCAAATCTATATGACGACTTGATTTCCAGAAGTGACCATGCTGTAACCAGCACGGAGGCGAGCAGTGGGTGGTTCGAAAAGTTTATAAAAGAGATCCGGCATCCACAAATATTTGTCGACACAATTTAAAAATAATAATTATTATTATTTTTAACTATTTTTTTAGGAACATGGTTAACGTTTTAGACAGCACCAAAGGGACTTTTGTGTGTATGCGCACGCGTTGACAGTTCCCTTATGTTTTTTGGATATATACACAGTATATACAGTACAGCAGGAAGGGGTTCATATGGCCCCAATCCTGCTTGAGTGGAATGTGGGGGGTTAATCATTTTGCAATGCCGTCTGCTGAAAATGATGGAAAGCGCCAATCTATATAGCAACTGATGCTGTGGTCAAAGTTGGAATTGCCCAAGACACATTTTAAGATATTCTGTCTGGTGACTAAAATGGATGGTGCATCCCCTTAATTTGTCATGTTACATGTGTCAGGTAAACAGTAACGAATGGGGCAATATGAATCCTATTCCTACTGTATACACATTATATTGTCTTCAAAGTGTGCATTTTTTACTAAAATATGGACTTTTGTTGAGGCTAAAACCAATTATACATGTTTATATCGTTTCTTATGCGGAACTCTGCTTCACTATACGTATATTGATTTATGAACCATGTTCAAGAACCAAGTTCATTAATTGAGTTTGTACTGTAATTTATTTGGTATCGTTGCTGTCGATATTTATATCAATCCGCCCACCTTTGTTTACATTCAAAAGTTCTATCGTGCAATTAGCTGTTAGCATATCCTCCTCTGGTGTGGATTGCAGCATGTTTACCATATTTTTCGGACTATAAGTCACAGTCTTTTTCATAGTTTGGCCGGGGGTGCGACTTATGCTCAGGAGCGACTTATGTGTGAAATTATTAACACATTACCGTACAATATCAAATAATATTATTTAGCTCATTCACGTAAGAGGCTAGACGTATAAGATTTCATGGAATTTAGCGATTAGGAGTGACAGATTGTTTGGTAAACGTATAGCATGTTCTATATGTTATAGTTATTTGAATGACTCTTACCATAATATGTTACGTTAACATACCAGGCACGTTCTCAGTTGGTTATTTATGCGTCATATAACGTATACTTATTCAGCCTGTTCACTATTCTTTATTTATTTTAAATTGCCTTTCAAATGTCTATTCTTGGTGTTGGGCTTTATCAAATCAATTACCCCAAAAAATGCGACTTATACTCCAGTGCGACTTATATATGTTTTTTTCCTTCTTTATTATGCATTTTTGCCCAGTGCGACTTATACTCCGGAGCGACGTATACTCCGAAAAATACGGTAGCTATTTCTGTTGTCTGGGGTAAATACTTCCAAGTATGACACTTAGTTTATTTGCCACGATGGAGGAGAGGATTGCTGACTTAGAAGTGGCTTTGCACTGTGGAATGCTAGCGAGAATACTACATTGCGTTGAGGACACGCCAGTCAAATTTGCAGGACACAAAATGTATCATCAACATGATTTATCCTGATGTAACGATAGTATTAAAAGCCCTATGGTCGGCCAAATTGATATCACTTACATTGTCTACATCGCCCAACCCTAGTAAACAAGGTTTAAAAACATGTCATACATTTCTTATGACACAAGCCAAAAAGGTCAGTGTTAACCGTCCACACACAAACACTGTCCAATTACCGTACACAAATTAGACTATTGTGTCACTGCCACTGAGTGGAACAGTGGCTACAATAAACTGATACGATGAGACACATTTAGGTGGACATCCTTTGGATTGAATGACTCACGTCCACAGAAGCGGTTGTTGAAATGACCGGGAAAAACATTTAATTTTATGTTAACTTGTAAATTTTGTCTGAGTTTAAAGAAGAATAAGCGATAACGAAGGGTGTGTTTTAACATACTGTACATCAATTTGTTGAGATAATTTTTCTCAATTTGTGCAACATTTTTTTTTGTTCCTTGTGGAATCCGGATGAGCTTGTACCTGTAGACAGGTTGTAGACATAGACGGGGTGAACTTAAACGGGATCAAATGTACTTCCAATTGTCACCACTTTTACTTAGGTGATACAAAGTGTCGTCTTCACAAAGCAAACACTGATAGGCAGTGAGGATAAAACAGCCAAAAGTTGCAACAAATACAAGTAGTGGTCGAAAGGTCATCGACTGATTAACTTCTGACCCTAACTTGGTCATCATGTGTCAGACATGCTGTATAATCAATGTGATTCTTGTTTGACAGGAAGAAGGGCTGACAGTTTGAGGGTCATCTGAAAACTGGGATTAACTTGATTGACATTTAGCATTAGCTGTCTCTGATGACATCTTGGAACACTACAACATCAGTTGAAAATGAATGACAAGAAACAGCAAATTGGCATTCAAAGGCTAGATATAAACTTCAAATAAACAGAAGACAACGCACCTCGAAAGTCTGTAAATGATCGTTTCTTGCGTCATCTAGCGCTGACGAGAAACTTTTAAGGTCAAATCTTGTATAGCCCCAATAGTACGTGGTGACCAATAATGTGTACGCATACCGCTGATGTTTTTTGGCAAGATTTTTGACTCTATTCCAAGCATACACAGGCGTGCAACATAGCCAAGTTATAGAATGGCTGTAAAGTGATTGCTCCTCTTGAGTTTTTAATGATAAAACACAATTTGTGATATAAATCAAATACTCAACATAATACGAAAGTCACTCGTGTGTAACAAAGATGGGATTTAATTAACCTATAAATAAATGTCATTTTTATTAAAAAAAATCAAAAAAACTCTAGTAAGTAATTAATGACAGTGGCGTCCTTGCAAAAAATAAATAATTCAGACGGCTCGAAATAGTCCTAAATAATAATAAGTTAGGGAATTGCAGTAATGATGGGACAGTCTAACGGGCAGTAGCACGAAGGATCAGTGCGATGAAGAAGGGATAATTGCAAAGTTCTTCATTATCCTAAATAGTTATTGACAATAGTCAAAGGATTTTGCCCAAAAGTACTTATTTCTTACACTTTATATTAGACTTGACAATTTCTAAATTAATGATGAAATTACCCAAGCTAACAGTAGAGGTGGGATTCTTTGATCAGATTCCGATTCTTTGTGTGACGATTAAATTCCGAATTGATTCAATACGATTCTCGCAAAGTATTACTTGTTTTATAATAAAACCTTTTCCAAACAAGTTAGAGGTTACAAAACCTCCTTTTGATTGCTGACATATTCACGCAGTGAGTAGGCATGGGGATGGCTTAAAAATTTACTTAAAAAAAAATAGATTTCTGAAAAAAACTTTAAAAAAACTTTGTTCATCCACTTTTGGTAATTATGAATCAATTTGGAATCTGAATTGATTTTTTGAGCACCCCTAGATAATAGTACTCGCTTTAAAACAATACCGCGGTAAGCATTTTTGAAGGGATTGATTGCCTTAAACCATTATTTGAATACGCTTTCATTCATCAAATGCATATCGCTAGTACTTCTGTGACCCAATATGATCGTGATTATGCCACAAATGTCCAACTGAAAAGAGAAGACGAGTGATGAGTTCGTTTCAATGACAAAATGCGTGCGCGGAGCCAGGCCAGCTTCTGCTGAAGTCTGACGGAGAACCTGCATACTTACAAAGAGAGAGAGAAGAAAAGCAGGAGAGGCCATTGGGACCATGTCCTGCAGGAGGACAAACATTGGAGTGAGAAAGAGAGAGGAATTACACACACACACACACACACACACACACACACACACACACATAAAGACATACACGAAAGTGACAGTCATTGAAATCTGCGTCAAACTATGAAGTGGAAGGGATGCGCGCCCAATCAGAAACGTGTAGAGATGTACATAGCAACACAAAGACAGACATCATACAGTCATCTTATACTGTCCATGCACAAGAATGCAGGTAAAACTGAAGTATGACATTAAAGGAACAAGACACAACTGTCTTAAGACTTCCACGATAGACTATAATAGACAAGCCTCCAGCACAAACAACTCAACAATGACAAAACACTCAACAAATATTTGACGGATCGTCCGTGATTGACTACTACATAACTTTTAATGTTGTTAATATTTCAACGTTAGGGTTGTATTGAGCAGATCGATGGTGCCCAGTGAAATCAACCATGGTCGTAGTGTGCTCCAATTTACTTCACGACAATCCACACAGACAGAATTCTTGATAATTAAAGGTGCTGTTTGCAACTTCCATACCGTAACATTTCTCAAAGCAAAAAATAACAAAAACACCACTGGATAGCCTATGTTATCATTAGTGGTTTAACAGAACACATTTGTTTGACAATTGTCTGTTTTTCACAATCACAAAATGTATGTAATAAAACATTTTACCGGCCTGAATAAAATGATTGGTGTTTACGGCGGTCCCTTGCCCTGTCTCATCAACATGTACGCGCATGGAGCAGTCCAAGAGAAGCAACAAACAATTTGCTGCTTGTTATGTTGCTGTTATGATAGAATATACATTCAATGACAGCTAAAGCTAGCTATCTAAATTGCTATTATGAGCTAACAACACACGTGTGCATGTGTTATGTGCGTACGGTACGTAATTATGTACTACAAGAGATATGTAGTATGTAAAATACTTTGAAAAGTTGGCGTCCTCTAACCATCTGTGTAAATGTTGCAAACAGCTCCTTTACTCAGAAATCAATTAATTGGCCCATGTCTGCCAAGTACGTACTGTAAGACCACAATTAACTGTCAAATAGTCATTTTCACCCACTTTAATACCAATTCCCCATTAAGCAACATGTCAAAACTAGAGCTCCATGGTCATTTTTATAGATGTTTAAACAAGCGACAGCTTAAATCTGGGCCAATCTAGACAGTTATATGGCTATTTGAAACACTAAAGCGTGTACGGACTAATGGGGGAAGTTTCTGGCATCATCGTGACATGGTTGAATAAAAGCTATTGCCAAAGCTGCTTTAAGTGCGAAAAATACTTCACAAACCCCTACAAAAAAGGATGCAAGCTCTACATTTTTACTGGTCCTTCAAATAGTAAACCAATAAGCACATAATAGAATATTCATGTAAAAGCAAAAAGAAGCGTCAATGGCAGACAAACACACCCAGACAGTCAGAGGTTAGTGAAGGGAGTCTGCATGCAGGAATCAGGTCGGTAAAGGACAATTGCTTGTTATTTTGTCATAAAGCGAGACCAGATGTGCCCCAATGTGAAATGTGCATGCTGATAAAAAGTTTGTATAGGTCAAATTTAAATACACTCATCCCGGGTATGAATTGATTTTTAAATTATTTATTTGAACTGTTCTTTATCTAGGGTGGAATGATAATAAAACATTAATATCAATCAACTCAATAAAAGTGGTCAAACTAATCAAGCTCGAACTATTGTAGTAGTTGTTGATTGCTACAAAAGTGCATGAACCCAATTCTTGTTTTCAAAAAGGCACTAAAGTTGTATGTAGTACAATCATTGCAACCAGGAAAAGAACTGTTCTAAAAGATAATTCAAAACCAAAACTACATTACATTTATGCCCATGATGAGTCTATGTGAACTTCTGCCCACAACATTACTAAAGTGGTCAACTTAACAGCCATACACAAACACTGAACAAAAAACCTCACATGTGTGACATGCTAGGGAATATTCTATTTTATACTAAAGCACATTAGGCTGGATAGATATTGGCAAAAAAGTCAGTCAGAATACTAGAAATAAACAGCAGAGACTCAGGTAGTATATTTTAAAAGTGAGTACACCTCACATTTCTGCAAATATGTTATATTTTCATGGGACAACACAGAATAAATGACACTTTAATACAATGGTAAGAGGTCAGTGTACAACTTGGATTCGAGTTAAAAAAAATAACTGAACATAAAGACATACAGTCTACTGTGGGCAACGAAAGTGCGTACACACCTAAGTGAAAATGCCCAGAGTATTTTGCGTGGCTATTATTTTCCATCACGGTCTTAACTCTCTTTGGAGTGGAGTTCATTTGAGCTCTACAGGATGCATCTGGAATCCTCTTCCACTCGACTATAATGTTAAAACATTGCATGAAAGAGGACGAGAGCCATAACACCAAATAAAACAAGTTCCTTATCCATATTGGAGAACTTGTAACCAAGTCACATGTTGCTGAAGGTGGAAAATGACCACAATTATGTTCAATTTGACATTTTACCTCAGGCAGTGTTTCCCAATTCATACATTCAATTATTTATGGCGGTTGGCCATCAATACATTTGGACCACCGCCATTAAATTTAGCACGGTTTGCGCTTGCTCATAAACACATCATGTTTGGGACTGTCTGTGAATGCAGCTTGTTGTTACGGCTCTGCTTCTTAACACAACTCATAAGCACAATTTGATGTCTTATTAGGCACTTCGGGAGACCATCATGAAAGCACGTATGGCTCTCAATGAGCAGCGAGTCTCGCTGGCTCGCATGCACGCACGCACACACGTTTTTAAATAAAAATGATCGCGCTGCACATTAGACAATGTCAATAACCTGCTTTGATGTGGGTTTGTCGACATTGTCTAATTTGCATAAGGCACTTGCTTTTATTTGTACTTTTACTTGAGTCGATTTTAGGCACTTGTATTTGTGCTTTTATACCCTGCAACCCAGTGCCACAAATAGATTGGCGTTCTGTGTGAAACACTGCTTAGGGGTTCACTAACTTTTGCTGCCGGCGGTTTAGACATGAATGGCTGTGTGTTGTTACTTAAAGTGGACACTGATTATGCAGACTGTACACAGACTACTTTTACATGTTATCAAAGTGTCATTTCTTCTGTGTTTAAGCTTGAAAAAACAAAATAAAATATTGGCAGAAATGTGAGGGGTGTACTCATTTTTATAAAAGGTATACCTTATATATACACCGGTATGTACAAAGTAAGGAACACAGATGCTGAAGGCACATTTTGAGAACAAAAACAGATTTTAATCTGAGACAGTTAAGTTCAAATTTAAATGTAATATTTCATAGGTTCCTATAACAATATTAATGCCATTATTAGTAGTCATAATTGTAGTCATTGATCCACTTTACAAGACCGTGGGCATTCAAACTCATTAGTTTTATTAGGTCCAAGAACTTACATATAAAATATTCAGGCTAATTAGGCCATTATAGAACTTAATAGAACCGAAAAATGATTAGCGTGCATTTCAGTGATTTGCTCAATCTGAAACATATTTTGAGTCCTGGTACACCTAAATAAATGCACCGTCGCAGTTCAAACCACAGACCTAACATCGAGACATTGGAGGAACATTTACTTTTCCCCATTTAAGTTGCTCAACACACCTTCTCAGCTGGCTCGCCTGGTTTGCGATTTCCCTCCCTGCCACGGAGGCTCTTGGCAGAGATGGCACTCTCAGAGGTCTGCATAATGAGCTGGGTGGCCAGGAACTGCTGGACGTGCTCGAGGACGTCACGCTGCATCTCTAGCGCCATGTGGTATACGTCGTGGTCTGACGAGTTGTACATGACGGCATTCTGAAACATCAGCATGATGTCACGCTGGAATTCTGCCGTCGTACGGATCACACCGGATTCAATGTTTTTCTTTATTGCCGACAGGTCCATGGGTCTGAAACAGGAGCATGTTGGAGAACAGAAAAGTAGAGGTTAACTAATGAACTACGATTTACATTTGGAATTATCGGTATTACACAATTGAGGCTATCAAGAAAAAGTGGGGATTCTGTTAAGACAGCCTCTGTATTATTGTTTTTAATGCATCAGTCAAGAGCACACTTTTGAAAGTCCAAAGTGTGGATTTCTGGGTGGATTTTCTGCCCCAAGCTTCTTCTTTTTTTTTACCACCAACATTTTCTAAAATTAAAATCAATTAATTAATAAAATATGTATTGTATTATTATATATTACAAAACTTTGTCACCTAACACAAAGCTAAGATTGAAATGTTTTTTTCTTCAGATAGTTTGGCATATTTTGACCTACAGTGGATAGGTTTGAGCATCTTTAATGTACAATATGTGTCAAAGTCAACCAACATTCATTATTGTTGTAAATAGTATTGACACCTCTGATTTAAAGGTTAATGTGAGTATATGGACTGTTTGATTGTGAGAATGCACAGTGTAATCTCACCTGTGTACAATACTGTGGTAACCAGGGGCAATGTCGTCTGACACAGGCTGTAAAAAGACGCTGGCATACCTGAAAAAAAATGTAATTCCAGAATTGATTAATGGGGAAGCACAATGTGACATGAGCAAGAATATTAGGTAGCTGCAGAGCTCCACCTGTGGTTAGCTGCGGCTCTCCACACCAGCATGATGGCTTTTTTCCAGATTTTCTGGGCCTGCACAGCCTCTTGGTCCTCACCACATGTAGACCTGGGGTGAAAAAGGAATGGCTGTAAAGACAATCAAAATTCACCTGAAAGACATGAGCACATCTGGCTGCTCACAGCTGGGAAGACGAGGCAGGGCTGCTCGCTAATGAATCCGCCATGTAGCGTTGAGAGGACAGCCCATAGCCATCTTCACTCTCGCTGGCTGCTCGCTCCACCTCTGACAAATAGGGACCCTCCCCTTCGCCACACTCCTCTTTGAGCTCCATCCCTTCTTCAGGGTCACACTCACTCCCCACCTCCTCCTCCTTGACCTCCTGATGTCAACCACATACAGCAATTACGTAAATGGAAGCATTTTCCCCCCAAAATTTTTAAAGTGTGCAAAACGTGTACGCCTGGTACCTTAGACTCTTTGCCAGAGATAGAGCTGTCCTCAGAATCTGTGGATCAAAACAGTAGTAGATTAAAATAACCAAAGCAATAATTTTAGTGTGTTTGTAGTATGTTCACCAAGGTAAGGTGGGTTCGTCTCAGGCTGGTTCCACTCTACTTCACTCTTCACGACTACATCAGTGTCCTCCTTCCCTGCAGTGCCCTCTTCTGTTACCTCACCACTAGCTGCAACATCACCCGACTTTACCTCTCTTTCTGTCACAGCGCTGTCACAGTTTTCTTTGACCTCTTCCTCTGCGATTGTAGTTTCCGGTTGACTATGCGTCTCCACGCCAACAGGGGTTGAGATGGACAGACTCGCCACATCACAAGGGTCCTGTATGTGGTCAGAGTCTTGGACTGTGGAAGTCTGGTCTGTGTCTTTTAATTCCTGAGTCTCCCAGGGACCCGGGAGTGTGTGTCCTTCTGAAACAGCCTCTTCACACAGAGAGAGAGCTGCTTCCACTGCTGCTGCATCCAAAGCCTCCACCGAGTCATCAACCTTGGTAGCACAGCCAGAACCACTTCTTATTAGACCTTATATAAGTAGCTGGGTTAAACTGTAGTTTGAAAAATGGGGTTAATTTGAGACACTTTTTTTACTCAGTGCTCTACGTGTCAGTATGAATCACAAATCAGCTCTGCAGTAACACACAGTATCAAATATCTACCAGGGTTTCTCCCCTTAATGTAACTGAACGCAAAATCTTAAAATCATGGCCACACACCTTAAAAACAAGGTGTTGTTTTACGTGAAAACAAATTAAATTAATATAATGCATTGCAGCCTCCAGAAGAAGTCAAAAGTCAGACGTTTGCTATTTTCAACTTTATTGAGAATCTTATGATAACAGCCTTCCCAATTCCAACAGGTTTTACCTCCCGTGCAAACGCTTTCGTCTCCGTGCTTCCCACGACACGCAACAACAATTCCTCATTCTCAGCCAATCTGCTTTTAGGCATGGGTGGTGTGTTTGAGATAATGGGAAATATAAACATCACATCAAAAACCACACAAACATAAAACAATCACCACTAGCAGATTGTTACAGTATGAATGGATATATATAGCCTATTATGTGCGCACTATTTGATAGTGATGCACTGAAATGTGGCCGCCAAAAAAAGACTTTGATCATCGAAAACAGCGCAGTGATTTATAAACGAGACGCGCGAGATTGTCTGGAGCGTAATCAGCATGTCTGCAATGTGGATTTAACTTTATTATACCCCAGATATACCTGCAGACAGCCATCTACAAAATGTGCAAATATTAAAGAGGACAGTGGCGGCTTTTAAGGAGAGAAAGGAGCAGCAGGGCGAAGAAAGTGTGACGTCATGCTTGCTGCAGCTCACTTTTTGTCGGGGGCATCCAGGGACAGAAGTAAAGTTGTAAACACAAGTACAGTCTAAAATAACACCAAAAAAGGTGCTAGATTTGTCATTTTTAATAAAGAAAAAGTCAGAAAAAGTCTGTAGACACTTGAAAAATTCACAACAAAGTACAGTGCACAATAGGCTAAGTAGCAGCAATTGAAAATATAGCAAAGCCATATAATATCAAATATATGTTAATAGTGTTTAATAACACATATTTGTTTTAAATGTATGAACTGTATACATTTTTGAGTCTTTTTAAAGAAAATCATATCATTATAACAAATTATGCAAATTGTATGATGACATCATGGTGACCACGCCCCCACCAGCACAGGTGTCTTGGCAATCTAGGGGAAACCCGGTCTACTATGTATACGTTTTAAGTGAGATACGTATTACTAAGGTTTTCACAATCCATGTCTTGTTTGGGACATAAAACTGTATACCGGTAATTGTCATAAAAAAATAGACAAAGCAGAGACAGTGTGTACCTTCTCCTCGATGATGGCAATGATGTCTCCTACAGTCTCCAAATCTAGTTCATCTCCCATGTAAGATACAGCCACGATGTCCTCCTCAACTAACCCCGTCTCCTCACCAAGCTCTGCCTTCACTGCAGCTTCGAGTTCCCCTTCTGCAAATAAAGCAAGAATATAAAACACATGTAGTAAATCACTGACCTTTGGCAAGGAAGAACAATATCAGTGAAACAGGCCTCTCTTTTAGCTTAGAAGTTACTCTTTTGTCAACTTAAAAACTCCAAGCCGGTTAAAAAATGTAGGTGGTTACATTTTATAATGATACTGGCGCTAAATTTGTACTTTTTGAGCTAATTATGTGTCTCTATGCACACTGTGGAGCCGCTTCCCTAAGTTAATAATTATCACCTCCAATACAGCAAATAAACTGCATTTTTTTAGTATTAAGTATCTCATATTATTAGGTATATTTATCACTATAGGACAAGGCTTAACATGTTACACACGAGAGCAAGCCAGGAGCAGGCATGCTAATAGCTAAGATTGCTATTAAAAACACCGACAAATAAGTGCTTAATAAAGTTTAAAATGTAGATCGAAGCGCTTTACAGCAGAAAGTAAGCAGTTGTTGACAGGAAATTAACAAAAAGATTAATAATAGTCAGAGCTGATAGGATCCTTTATGGTTGAGAGACCCATTAAACCTAAATATTTTAAAATGTATTTCCGTGAGAGCCATTTGACATTTTTTGCCATTGAATACAACTAAATGTGTGCATTTTAAGACAAACAATTTTATAGTGTATCAGTGTAATTAGCCTTAATGTACTGAAGCAACCTAAAAATAAATCGAACACTTCTTACCTTTAATGCGACCTGTGTCGAAGTGATGTTTCACATTTGAGTTTAATTAAGGAAACGTGACCATTGCATATTAAACAAACCGGAGAACCTGCACATCATGGGAACGTTTTACCAACAAAAACATGGTTGTATCATGGGATCACCTGCATCCCCAATAATAGCAAACCTTTACATGAAGAACATGGAAAAGAGAGCTCTGAGCTCTTTTAAGGGAACAGCACCAAGTAATTGGTACAGCTATGTGGATGACACAGCGGTGAAAATCAGAAACCAAGAAGTGCATGCCTTCACTGAGCACATTAACTCAGTGGACAAAAGCATCAAGTTCACATGTGAGGATGTCAAAGACAGTACCGGTAGGTTGCCTTTTTAGGACTGATGTCCACATTGGAGATAACAGGGGCCTGTCGGGGTTTACCGAAAACCCACACATATCGATCAATACCTACTTTTTGACTCACACCACCCACTGGAACACAAACTGGGCATTATCAGAACCCTACAACACAGAGCTGATAATGTTCCTACCAGCCCACATCACAGAGAAATAGCTTAGGCATTTGAGTTAAGCCCTCAAAACCTGTGGTGACACCAGCTGGTCGTATGTGAAAAGTGCATCTAGAATTAACAAGAACAGAGTGGATGACGAGGAAAAAGGTGACAGACGCAAAATTATTGTCATTCCATATGCATCAGGTCTATCTGAGAAACTCAGAAGATTTTTTAACCAACACAACATTCCAGTACACTTCAAACCAGGCGACACCCTCAGACAGAGATTGGTGCATTCTAAAGACCAGACACCCCAAATCCACAAAAACAATCTGGTGTATGCTATCCAGTAATGATGAATGCACTGATTCACATATTGGGGAAACAAAACAACCACTAAGCCGACGCATGGCACAGCATAGACGGGCAAACTCTTCAGGCCATGACTCAGCTGTCTACCTGCACCTCAAGGAGAAACAGCACTCCTTTCAGAACAAAAATGTACAGATTCTGGACAGGGAGGACGGATGGTACGAAAGAGGAGTGAGGGAAGCAATCTATGTCAAGGTTGAAAAACCATCCCTGAACAGTGGAGGTGGTCTGCGACACCACCTTTCCCCCACATACAACACTGTCCTTTCAGTCATATACTAAAAGACTCAGCAATTTAGCCTCCAGAAAATAACAGGAGTTAAAAACATTCTGGTAACCTTCTGTGACCATTTGTTTACAACTAAATGGAATGCTTACGTGGGGGATTCCGACTATTTTGGACAGGTAAAATGTGACACCCTGTCTAATTAAAAAAAATGAGGTATCGAACATCATTGCTAACCAAGCAGATGGCAAGCAACAGTGGCTAAGAGTGAGTTAAGTTAAGCTTGAGTTAAGTTTCATTGAGCATATTTACCTGTGAGGACATCATGGCCAGATGGTAATGGCATGGCGACGGCAGCAGCAGTCTGTAATCCATTGCTAAGGTTTCCAGAGGAGTCTCCGTCAGCGACCTGTAATAGCAAAACCGTGTTTTTATCCCGTACAATTAAAAGCAGTTATGCAACTCAGTCTGCTGTAAATTGACAAATGAATGCTTAGTGTGTCTGTTACTTTACACTCATATTGTACATAAACGTCTATAAATGTACTTATTCTAAGTAAGATACTGAAAACCTGTTTATTCAGAAAGGCATACGGTTGCTAAATGTCAATAAGATGTTTTAACCTTTTCTTTTTTGTTTTAATTGAGTATGTTTAGTCTCCTCCACCCTGTTTTTAACTGTGTAGCACTTTGAGTTCTAGCTTGATTAAAAGTGCATTAGATATTAAATGTATTATTATTACTTAATGTTTATGAACGGTTTAATAAATAGAGGCTAAGCTGGCTCTCACAAGGCGAGTGCTGGCCGAGATGTGGTTGCCTTTTTTCAGCAGCTCTGACAGGAGAGGAGAAGGCGGAGGTGTGGCCTTCTGTTGTAGGAGCCTCTTCTGTGGGGAATCATCTATGAAAGAGGCCATACCTCCATCTTTAGGACCTGGGCCTGGACCCTCAGTCACTGGGAGAAAAATCCCTCCACCTTGGTCCTGGTGAAAATAGCAGAAATAAAAACTAACGTGTTGTGTCACACACAGATTAATACACTGTATGCAAGCACCTACTTACAGAGTGTGTGCTGGTGTCATCTGAGGAAATGCCTATAGGTTCTAAAGGTGGCATGGGGACTGAGGAATCAGTCTGGGGCTCCATGCAGGGGGGGCTGGTACCCAGAGGGGATCGGACAGTGACACTGGGTAAACGCTTGGGGGTGTTTTTAATCGCCAGACGAGCTAGAAGACAAGACAGTTCATGAGTGGTATATCTAATAATATGACACCGATAAAACAAAAGAACAACATGCAGCTGCTTCAGAAGCGGAACAGGTGGCCAACTTTTTGCAATCAAAGGGTGGTGGATGTGGATGTCAACTACATCAACACATGCTAATGTCTTGTAGGAAGAATAATACCAAGCCTGTCATCATCATTAAGTTAACCAACAAAAAAGTGGCTTTGCTGAGATAAAGAAGCATGTAGAAAAAAAAAAGTACCAAGTACCACCTCAGAAAACACTTGGCTCTACAAGTACCGGTACCACCATAATGACAAATACAGTACAGTACAATACAGTAGTGTTGGCTTACATATTTGTTAAAAACAAGGCATAGAATTTATTTTAATAAGTATATTTATATTTTTGGCCACTGTAACATTACACACAGTTTGAACATTAAACCTGTGTTTGAATACAGGAAAATAAAACACTGCTTAAATAATAAGAAAATGGATGGATAAGATTAATTGAACATAATTCAGAAATTCTTTGGCGTACCACTAGATGGGGCCCGCGTACCACTAGTGCAGTGGTTCTTAACCTGGGTTCGATCGAACCCCTAGGGTTCGGTGAGTCGGCCTCAGGGGTTTGGCGGAGCCTCCGCCGCGGAAGTCAAGACACACCCGACTCATGGTGTAAATAAAAACTTCTCCCTATCGACGTATCATGGATACCCCCAAACAATGTTCCCTCTAATTTTCCATCTGAGTGAGCAAACGTAAAAACTCTTTGAGCATTCAGTGGAGCACATGTGAGCGACGTCAGATGTGCACATGCACTGTGGTCACACCTGCAGCACACCTGTCCCAAACCTGACTAAATAACAAGTTCAATGTTTTATTCTTGTAATCAAATGACAGCATTTTATATTTTCTAATATAAGTGTTTTGGCCCACTTACAATGACAATAACAAAAAATATTGTTTTTCATGAGCTGTGCACTAGTATTACCGTATTTTCCGCACTATAAGGCGCACCTAAAAACCACAAATTTTCTCAAAAGCTGACAGTGCGCCTTATAACCCGGTGCGCTTTATATATAGATAAATATTAAGATTCATTTTCATAAAGTTTCGGTCTCGCAACTTCGGTAAACAGCCGCCATCTTTTTTCCCGGTAGAACAGGAAGCGCTTCTTCTTCTACGCAAGCAACCGCCAAGGTAAGCACCCGCCCCCATAGAACAGGAAGCGCTTCTTCTTCTACTGTAAGCAACCACCCGCCCGCGTAGAAGAAGAAAAAGCGCGCGGATATTATCATTTCCTTTGTGTGTTTACATCTGTAAAGACCACAAAATGGCTCCTACAAAGCGACAGGGATCCGGTTCAAGAAAAGACGCAATCTCTCCATCCGCACACGGATTACTATTTCACAGCAACTGATATTCCTGTGAACCGCACTGTGGATACAACGGGAGCACGTACGGTGAATATTCGCACCACAGGGAATGAGAAGTCATCCTTCACTGTGGTTCTAGCTTGCCATGCTAATGGCCAGAAACTTCCACCCATGGTGATATTCAAAAGGAAGACCTTGCCAAAAGAGACCTTTCCAGCCGGCGTCATCATAAAAGCTAACTCGAAGGGATGGATGAAGAAAAGATGAGCGAGTGGTAAGGTAAGTTTAAGTTTACGCGAAGAGGCCGGGTGGCTTTTTTCACGCAGCTTCGTCCATGTTGATATACGATTCCATGCGCGACCACATCACGCTGGTTTTAATATATTATTAAAGTTTGACTGACCTATTTGACTGTTTTTTTGACATTCCTTTAGCGCAGTTAGATGCGGCTTACAACACGGGGCGGCTTATAGGTGGACAAAGTTTTGAAATATGCCGTTCATTGAAGGCGCGGCTTATAACCCAGGGCGCCTTATGGTGCGGAAAATACGGTATATGTCTGGGTGGGGTTCTGGCTTTAGAAATAATTTGTACCCCTTCAGATATCGCATTTAGTTCCCACTAAAACATTCACATGTTGCACAATGAGATGTAAACATGGGATCATGTGTACATTCCTGTAACTTTCTGTTTGTAAAATATATCTTTATTAGTGTTTCTTTAATATAATAACATAATTTCATGATTAATATTTATAAATTAAGATTAAATTACGAAAAAAACATTTTATTTTTCACTAAAGAAGGGTTCGGTGAATGCGCATATGGAACTGGTGGGGTTCAGTACCTCCGACAAGGTTAAGAACCACTGCACTAGTGGTACTTCTATCACGGTTTGATAATCACTGGTCTACATAATGAGGTACTATCCCAAAATTGCCAAGAGAGCGCACAACTTCAGCAGGACAAAATGCACTAACTGCAACATTTTTTTTACAAATCTACATGAAGGGAAATGGACAATGGAAAGAAGGCAAAGTACTTGTTGTTAAAGACACCAAGGAACCAGACAAATATTAAAGATGGCATAATCTCAACTGCAAGAAAATAAAAGAGTCAACTCACAAAGATCTGATGAATAATTATTCAACTATAACAACTCTACAATAATGACATTTTAGGGTGGTCAAAAATATTGTTGTTTTGTTTCCTATCTGTACTTCTGCGGTACAGTTATTTTGCTGAAGAATTGTGTTTTTATTTTGACGGTGAACATGGCGTCCTTTGTTGTGTCATTTTTTCCTTTTGTTTTTAAAAATGACAAACTGTTAGGTGGCGCGTGTGGATGCAGCGGCTACTCTCTCCCCGAGCTTGGATGAGAAAGGGTGGGGGTGAGAGAGAAACTGTATTTTGATTTTTCTGTATGTCCTGCATGCATGGAGACGTTAACAATAAAACATTTTTGAACTCTTTGTAGTCGATTCCAACACACAAATAATACATCAACACTTGCTTGTTTGGTATCGTCAGTACCGAATACTATACATTTTTTCTTCTGCCAGCTATGTCGATTCCTAATTGTTGTGTGAGATTAAGCACTGAGCAGTCAGCACCAAAAAAAAAAGTGTTTATCATATATTTATTGCTTTATGGTAGGCCAGGGTTAGGGTTAGGGTTTTTTAGTTGCAGACGATCTAAAAAAAATTAAAGTAGGAAGAAAATCGGAAAAAATGCTAAATCAAATTTTTTGGGAAATAAATCGAAGAGTTTAGTTTTAGGTCATATCGTCCAGGCCTATTTTGTGGCATCTTGCCACAAATGTGGATTTAGCGCTTCAGTTTCGCCCACGCTCATTAACATATTAGAATGGAAGGGTGGCAGTATGCGTTGTAGTCCCGCTTCACAACACACTTGGTTTTCTAGAGAATAAGACATAACAGAAGCAGGGCTTCTCCTACATGTAAACGATTGTAGCAAAACGCCACAGCAAGATTACTGCCACCAACTTTTCAAAGTAAGTTTTTGCTCTCTTCATTTTTTTAATTTTTTTACATGAAAACACTTTAACATGAAAACAAATTTAAGTTATATATTGTATGAATGTATATATCGTATATAATCTATTTTTACATACTATTGGCTATAGTAATTTTGTAAAACAGCTCAAATATCATAAACATGTTCCTCACTGCTTTATTTTGGATTACAAAAAAAAGGGCATCTAAATTGCCTGTCAGAAGCGCATCCGCAGCTGGTCGCACATCTAAACGGAGTTGACACCTAGTAAGGAGAGAAAGTTGAAGAGAAAGGCTTTTTAAGCTAATTAATGCATTTCTTGTTCAATCCTGCGTAAACTACCCATAATCTTTTGACATTATTCCCGACAATAACGTCTTACTTTACGCCGTGTGCATCTTCGAACCTCTGTTTGGACATCGCTGTGTGGAGTGTGCATTTGTCCTTGTGAGTGTGTGGGTTTTCTCTGGGCACTCCAGTTTCCTCCCACATTCCAAAAATATGCATGTTGGAGACTGCAAATTGTCCATAGATAAAAATGTTAGTGTGATGGATTGTCCATCTGTACCCTGCGATTGGCCATGCTAATTTGAGTTATATTGTCTATGA
The DNA here is from genome assembly GCF_033978685.3 of Nerophis lumbriciformis. Lineage (NCBI taxonomy): Eukaryota > Metazoa > Chordata > Actinopteri > Syngnathiformes > Syngnathidae > Nerophis > Nerophis lumbriciformis. Next base: position 26,246,666 of record NC_084582.2, read on the forward strand.
GCTAGTCCATTGTACATTAGCAAGCTAGCGGCATTAGAGCTCAACCTTTATCCTGCATAATTGTATCGCTTTTTTCAGTTTATTCCAAATGATATTATTAATCTAACATGATTCATACATGTATATGCACTTCATATGTAAATCTAATGTAACTTCTTTAGTGTGGTTAGTTTTACAGTGAAGAATATCAACAAAACACCTAAAGTTGTTTTTTTTCAAATCTAACTCAAGGGACTGTTTACATATTTGGCAAACTAAATTGCAATATTCAGGGAGGGCACAATAAAGTGTAGCCTGTGTTACCTTTTACAATAAGTAGCAATAATTGAAACTGCATTGAACAAATAGAGCACAGTCTACTAAGTCAAATTCCTTGTGTTAAAGCTGATTGTGATTCTGATTATATTAAAAACGTGTTAATATTAATATTGGTATTATTGGTAACACTAATATTTGTTTTTAAATATACATAAAACATTTGTTTAGCCTTTTTAAAGAAAATATATGCATCAGATCGGTAGGTTGTGAGTTCAAACCCCGGTCGAGTCATACCAAAGACTATAAAAATGGGACCCATTGCCTCCCTGCTTGGCACTCAGCATCAAGGGTTGGAATTGGGGGTTAAATCACCAAAAATGATTCCCGGGCGCGGCCACTGCTGCTGCCCACTGCTCCCCTCACCTCCCAGGCGGTGATCATGGATGATGGGTCAAATGCAGAGAATAATTTCGCCACACCTAGTGTGTGTGTGTGACAATCATTGGTACTTTTAACTTAACTTTTTTACTTTAATATTGACCACACCCCTAGCCACGCCCCCACCACCACTTATATAGTGGAAATTTAGGGGAAACCTGAGAAGGAATCTGTATTGTCAATTTAGCGACTTTGTTGCTATATTAAGCAAATTAAAAGTGAAAGAGAAAAGTGTGTCTTGCGTGATGCATTTTTTTTGGTAATCAAAGCGGTGATGAAAGGCAAAGTATTCACCACTTGAGTGAAAGCGGAGACCCGCCTCCACCAGCCCGGCAGGGAGTGTGCATGACCACCGCAAGCAAGGTATGCAAAAAACCCTCTACAACCTAGTTGTAACCCAAAATTCGTCACTATCATAAGTGCTAAGAAGACAGAGCTTTGAGACATGTAAACCAGTGTTCATAGTGTGGCCCGGGCGCCATTTGCAGAACGCAGGTCTTTTTTAAGGCACAAAATAACATTTAAAAAAAAACAGCAAAACCTTTTAAAATCAGAGTACAAATGCATTAAATACGGCAAAAGGCTAAAATGTTGATAGTAATAACCACAAATATTTGTCTGTGTATTTTGTGGGGCAACATTACTTACCACTCATGCATGGCTCGCCCAAACTAAATAATACATGTCAGAATATTGTTTTCTAGTTAAGGAATAGTTAATCACAAATGAACAATAAATACTTCTGGTTTACAAACACTTTTAAGACCTCTTAAAGTGAAAGATGAAAGTATTGTAAATATTTTACATTGCAACCAGACTCACCTTGATATGCCATTTCTGTTGCTTTCCTCTTCTGCTCTGCTTCCTCCTCTTCCTGCTTCTTTTTTCTGTAGTTGTAGATTTGCAGTTTAGTATATAAGGATGACAAAATGTGAAAAATAAAAACGGAGAGAACTAAGACAGGTTGAAGAAGTCATCTTACAGTGTGTTCTCTGCCCAGAGCTCCTTCAGCTGGGGGTCCATGTGACCTGTCTGTATTAGATCCACCTCCTTCTTCAACTTTCTGCACAGGTCGATTTTACAGAGTGTAAAAGTTCACCACACAAGTGGTTAAAGGGCTTCCTTTTAAGGATGCTGCTTACCTGTACTGCTCTTGTGTGTTTCGAAGTAGTTTTTTCAGCTCCTCTATTCTCTCAGTAGTCAGCCTGCGGACTATTACATCCTCAATGGTCTCAACCACCTCGCCCTTCTCACCGCGCTTACGTCTGGAACACAAAACAAATTCAACACAGTTTACAACTGGTCTAAAGTAAACAAAATTTACCGCAAAGTGTCTTAATTTTGTTGGTATGACTGATAACTGACTTAGGAGCTTCTGTTGCTTCCAGCAGCTCAGAATATTGTGAGGCACAGTGCTGAAAAATAAAGACATGATTTAATCACAATCCTTACAACACCTCTGTAAAAACAGGCGGAGTCTCTTACTTTCTGCGAGAACCAGTCAGGTGGGCGACCAGGCTCAGAAAAAGGCTTGATGGCTCTACTTACAGACACCCTACAATCACAAGAGGACCATTTACTTCACTTACTTCAGAAAATCGTATACAGTGGAACCTCGATTTACGAACCTTTCTTTTTGCCAACTTTTGGATCGACAAACTTTCCGGTTTGCTTAAGTATGCCTCTGTGGCGACCCATATCTCTGTGTACCAACTTTTCATTCAGTCATTAATTTTCGTGCTACAGGCAAAAACGCCGGCTGTATCATGGTAGCGAAGGCACAGCCTTCTACTCACTTTCTGCACAAGACACACTCACTTCTCAGTGCTTCAGTTTGTGTGCCTTGTTTGTGTTTATCCCCTTTGGACTAGTTTTGTCCGCTTTTCTAACTCAATAGGAGTCTCAAAAAGCCAACAGGCCAGCGTGGAAAAAAAGATGCAATTCCTGTGTATATAAAAAAAAGAAAGACTATTTGCAAGGAGTACTGTACATTAATGGCGCTCGCAAGTATAATTGACGAGGATTGACGAAGCAGGTTCTGTGATCGTGCCACAACAAGTTTTAATTGTGAAGACATCGGCCTTTTTTGGAAAAACATGCCAGAGCAGACTTATTGCAAAGCGAGGATAAGATACGACAGGTACCAAGCACACACAGAACGGGGGCGCTCTTTCTTGATGTTCGTAGATTTTACTTTTTTAAATGTGCAGCAATATGGTTGTTAAAGTTAAGGATTTCTGATCATTTGGGAGGACACCAAACAGTTCAAATTGTTTTTAAATAGAAAGTTGATCCATTATTTGATATACAGCACTGTATAACAATTTATATTGTATTGTGTTCAAAGTCTACTAAAAGGCTGGGTGTTCAAAGTCTACTAAAAGGCTGGAACCCAATATTCATATTTACTTTGCTTTAGGGCTGGGCGATATATCGAGTTTGTATGATGTATCGATATATTTTTAAACAAGATATGAATTAAGAAAATATCGTGATATCGATACAATTTATTTCACGTAAAAATTTGTCGAGTGGGTCTGACATAATATTGTGAGAGTCCAGTCCATAGTGGATCCAACATAATAGTAGTAAGAGTCCAGTCCATAGTGGGGCCAGCAGGACACCATCCCGAGCGGAGACGGGTCAGCAGCGCAGAGATGTTCCCAGCCGATGCACAGGCGAGCGGTCCACCCCGGGTCCCGACTCTGGACAGCCAGCACTTCATCCATGGCCACCGGACCTGTGCCCCCCCCTCCTCAAGGAAAAGGGGAGCAGAGGAGAAAAGAAAAGAAACGGCAGATCAACTGGTCTAACAGGGGGGCTATTTAAAGGCTAGAGTATACAAATGAGTTTTAAGATGGGACTTAAATGCTTCTACTGAGGTAGCATCTCTAATTGTTACCGGGAGGGCATTCCATAGTACTGGAGCCCGAATAGAAAACGCTCTATAGCCCGCAGACTTTTTTTGGGCTCTGGGAATCACTAATAAGCCGGAGTTCTTTGAACGCAGATTTCTTGCCGGGACATATGGTACAATGCAATCGACAAGATAGGACGGAGCTAGACCGTGTAGTATTTTATACGTAAGTAGTAAAACCTTAAAGTCACTTCTTAAGTGCACAGGAAGCCAGTGCAGGTGAGCCAGTATAGGCGTAATATGATCAAACTTTCTTGTTCTTGTCAAAAGTCTAGCAGCCGCATTTTGTACCAACTGTAATTTTTTAATGCTAGACATAGGGAGACCCGAAAATAATACGTTACAGTAGTCGAGACGAGACGTAACGAACGCATGAATAATGATCTCAGCGTCGCTAGTGGATAAAATAGAACGAATTTTAGCGATATTACGGAGATGAAAGAAGGCCGTTTTAGTAACACTCTTAATGTGTGATTCAAACGAGAGAGTTGGGTCGAAGATAATACCCAGATTCTTTACTGATTCGCCTTGTGTAATTGTTTGGTTGTCAAATGTTAAGGTGGTATTATTAAATAAATGTCGGTGTTTAGCAGGACCGATAATCAGCATTTCCGTTTTCTTGGCGTTGAGTTGCAAGAAGTTAGCGGACATCCATTGTTTAATTTCATTAAGACACGCCTCCAGCTGACTACAATCCGGCGTGTTGGTCAGCTTTAGGGGCATGTAGAGTTGGGTGTCATCAGCATAACAATGAAAGCTAACACCGTATTTGCGTATGATGTCGCCTAGCGGCAGCATGTAAATACTAAAGAGTGCAGGGCCAAGAACCGAACCCTGAGGAACTCCGCACGTTACCTTAACATAGTCCGAGGTCACATTATTATGGGAGACGCATTGCATCCTGTCAGTAAGATAAGAGTTAAACCACGACAAAGCTAAGTCTGACATACCAATACGTGTTTTGATACGCTCTAATAAAATATTATGATCGACGGTATCGAAAGCAGCGCTAAGATCAAGAAGCAGCAACATAGATGACGCATCAGAATCCATCGTTAGCAGTAGATCATTAGTCATTTTTGCGAGGGCTGTCTCCGTAGAGTGATTTGCCCTGAAACCGGATTGAAAAGGTTCACAGAGATTGTTAGACACTAAGTGTTCATTTAGCTGCTGTGCGACAATTTTTTCGAGGATTTTCGAAATAAAGGGAAGGTGGGACACCGGTCGGTAGTTTACCATGAGGTCAGGATCAAGGTTAGGTCTTTTGAGCAGAGGATGAATAACCGCTTTCTTGAATGCTAGGGGAACAGTGCCAGAGGAAAGTGATAAGTTTATAATATTTAGCACTGATGGACCTAATAATACAAAAAGCTCCTTGATAAGTTTCCCAGGAAGTGGGTCAAGTAAACATGTTGTTTGTTTTATCCCACTTACACGCTGTAATAGTTCCTCTAATGTTATTTCATCAAAAAGAGAGAGACTATTTTGTATTGCAGTATCCGTCATAGATACAGTTGTATCTGTGTTCATAGAACCCAGTTGTAGCTGGGATGCGTTGTTTTTAATCTCCTTTCTAATGAGTTCAATTTTCTTATTAAAGAAATTCATAAAGTCATCTGCCGAGTGGGTGGAGCTATTGGGAGGAGTCCCTTGTTGGGTTAGCGATGCTACTGTACTAAACAAAAATTTAGGGTCGTTTTTGTTGAGGCGGATGAGATTTGAGTAATATTTAGCTTTAGCTAAGGTAAGCATGCGTTTATACGATATTAAACTATCACTCCATGCTTGATGGAAAACCTCAAGCTTGGTCGCGCGCCATTTGCGTTCCAACTTTCTACATGATAATTTATGAGCTCTGGTTTCCTCTGTAAACCATGGGGTGCGCCTTTTAGGGGCCCTTTTTTGTTTTAGCGGTGCTATACTATCAATGGTTTTGCGCAGGGCATTGTCAAAGTTGTTAGTGAGGTTATCAATAGAGCCGACATAATTTGGGAATGGTGCCATTACCGAAGGCAGTAGGTCAGCAAGAGTCATCGTTGTGGCGGCATTAATGTTGCGGCTGCTATAGCAGTTATTATTATTATTAGTTTGTTGACAATGAGTCAGAACTTCGAATTTTATAAGGTAATGATCGGACATTACTTTAGTATACGGGAGTACCATAACTTTGGAGGTGGTGACACCCCTGACCAGCACTAGATCTATCGTATTGCCGTTGCGATGCGTAGGTTCATTTATTATTTGTGTAAGACCACAGCTATCAATTATAGTCTGGAGCGCCACGCACTGAGGGTCCGATGGGGTATTCATATGGATATTAAAGTCCCCCATTATGATTATATTGTCTGCGTGCGTCACTAGATCAGCAACGAACTCTGAGAATTCATTAATAAAGTCCGAGTAGGGCCCTGGGGGGCGGTAGATAACAGCCATATCGAGAGGCAGCGGTGCGACAGACCTCATAGTAAGCACCTCAAACGATTTGTATTTATTATTTAGGTTAGGGGTAAGGTTAAAGTTTTCATTGTATATTAGTGCGACCCCCCCACCCCTTTTAAGGGGACGGGCAATATGCGCATTCGTATAGTTAGGAGGAGATGTTATACAGCACTGTATAACAATTTATATTGTATTGTGTTCAAAGTCTACTAAAAGGCTGGGTGTTCAAAGTCTACTAAAAGGCTGGAACCCAATATTCATATTTACTTTGCTTTAGGGCTGGGCGATATATCGAGTTTGTATGATGTATCGATATATTTTTAAACAAGATATGAATTAAGAAAATATCGTGATATCGATACAATTTATTTCACGTAAAAATTACCAAACGCCGCTTATATGTTGTTCCTTGTTCTCCCCCGCTCCCACTCCATGTGCTACTAAACTCCTCCCCTTCCTCCTTCCAAGACCTGCTTGCACTATAAGAACATCCATGATTGGTTGGTTGTTTACTATGATGAGTCACGATTGGTTATAGACAGGCCAATCAGAGGCAAGATAGGGCGGGTCATCGAACCAGGAAGGGAAATTACAAAGTGCCTGCCTGCAAATGTATTTTTTTTAATCTGTGTATGATACATTTTGTATTATTTGCACAGCTATGTTATCTATTTTACATATAAATAATGTTTATTTTATTTTAGTTATGTAATTCTGTACTACTTAAACAGTTTATTTTCTGTGCTGTTAATACCCATCTTGACTAACTACGTTAATAAAAGTGCCACTGACTGTTTACAGTACAGTTGTCATTCACTTTAATTTCACTGAATATCGCTCAAAAATTAATATCTTTATATGTATATGTGGAGGGGGGTGTGGTCTGCGGGCCTGCCGCGGAGCGGAGTGTGTAAGGACCGGCCTCGAAGTCAGTGGCAGGTGAGTAGATTGCCCAGCTGGGGCTTGTTATCTAATCACCTGTCGTCCATATTAGCAGCAGCCGGGACAAGACACGTGGTTGGAGTGGGAAGAGAAGACACATGCCCGAGAGACTGAGAAAGGGAGCAGACACGAGCAGACTGAAAAGTCACGAGAGCGAAGACTGCTGGAAAGCAGGCCATCCGTGGGCTTGCAATAAAAGACTTTGTTCAAACCTGACCACTGGGCTCCCAGAAGATCTGTCGGCACCAGGAGAACCCTCCATAGAGAGAGACTTTCACAGTATACTTTCATCGAAAAATATATAGAGATATATATCGAATATCGAGTTTAAGTAAAAATATTTTGAGATATACTTTTTCGTCCATATCGCCCAGCCCTACTTCGTTTCTTATGGGGAACTCTGCTTCACTATATCTAATTTTTGATTTACAAACTATTTTCAAGAACCAATTAAGTTTGTAAATTGAGAATCCACTGTACATTTATAATAATTATGGGTAAAAACACAGTACATAAAAAGGACGTTAATAACTATTAATCATAGGGGTGTAACGGTACGTGTATTTGTATTGAACCGTTTTGGTACGGGGGTTTTGGATTGGAGGTGTACCGAACGAGTTTCCACACGGACATATTAAGCAGTGTACCGCACGTTGTGTAAACAATGCACACCGAGGCACAACACACGGCATGCTAGCAGCAACCGGGCTACGACAATATGTAAAAGCCAGAGCTGGAAGACCCTCCTGTCTCGTTAAGATCTCCCGTTTGGGAACACTTTGGCTGCGCGATACAACAATGGAGGACGGAGGTTTGCCGACATTGTTCAGTAGCTGCTTCTGACAACACGTCAAACATGCTAACCCATTTGAAGCGTCATCACCGCAGATTTAAGACCATATTGCATTAGAAACTAGATTTTGACCCACTTCTATGGTGGAAGAACAATAAGCCCATATATCCTCTTACTGCCAAGTTAGCCAGGCTGGGGGGGAAAGAAAAGTTAATCTGAGGCTGAGTTGACTTGAAACTGTTTAATGTTGCACTTTTTATATGTAGAAGAAAAGTTGTGTCATTTTATTTAATCTGAGCAACAACTTGAGGCAGTTTTATGTTGATTAACGTGGACCCCGACTTAAACAAGTTGAAAAACTTATTGGGGTGTTACCATTTAGTGGTCAATTACCGTATACGGAATATGTACTGTACTGTGCAATCTACTAATAAAAGTCTCAATCAATCAATCAAAGCACTTTATATGTAGAAAGGTTTTGTTAAGAAACCATTCTGAGCCTTATCTTATTTAGTTTTTATTTTACATATGTTGACCACATTAACCCTGGCAATGGACCATGTGTGTATATGTACGTTATGCCATTGTTTACAAATTTGGTAAATAAATAACCAAAAAATGTATATTGTGTTGTTTTCTTACTGTACCGAAAATGAACCGAACCGTGACCTCTAAACCAAGGTACGTACCGAACCGAAATTTTTGTGTACCGTTACACCCCTAATTAATCATGTGTTGTTGTTTTAATTACCAGTTTTGGTCACCACTCCTCATAACAGAGGAGGCCAGGCACAGTTTTTCCCTGACCGACCAGGGTTCCGTTGGCCCCACATTCAGAATCTTATGTTCTGCAACACAGAGAAGAAACAAACAGCATAAAAAAACACGCCGAAAGGAATATCAATTCATACTGAAATAAATTGTATACTCAACACTTTAAATGAAGTATAAAAGTCAAAAACTGCTTGCAGAACAGGAAAAACAATTGTGTAATACCAGGACAGAGGATGAGTTTTGCAGTAACACTCAGTCAGTAACTTTGAATTGATATTACACACTTTAAATGACAGATAAAGGAACAGAACATATGTAGTTAGGTTGGGGAGAGTGAATATTACATATTTGTAGGTAACTATATCAGACTATAGCAATGAGAAAATGTCCAATTCCAATTACAAATAAGAATTATGACTAAAACATGTTTACAAAACACACGTGAATGGGAGATGAAGCACGAAACACTAAACAATGTGTTGAAGTTTTATTCACACTAATTTAATGTAGCGTAATCATAAAAACATAAGCACACAGCGAATAATGCAATCAAATCAGCAAACATATGTTTTTACTTGTATTTCAGACTACCGTAGGTAGCATATTTGATAGAAGCTTACATGTAATTTATTTGGCGTGGAACAACATTGCAGTTATTACAGGTTGAAATTGTTCGAAAAGAGTAACCGCAGCAAAACATTTTCATACAAAAGGTAAGATAAACAGTAACAAACTGCTCATATACAACCAACATTAGCTTGGCGTTAGCTTAGCGCTGTTATTACGGGGGAACACAATCATGAGACACATACAGCTAAGCGATGCAGCGTTTCATTAACCAAACTAATCTCTTCTTTTTTAACAAACTAAAATACATAACACAGCCCGGGTTGCATGTCATGTAGGATTGGGCCGTAAACTCAATAGGAAAGACGCGAAGAAGTAAGAAAATAATACTCACTGCCTATCCCGCTCGCCATTGCTTTTGTGACAACAAGGCCAAGGCCTCAACTTCCGCCGGACACATTTCAGTGGTACACGAGTTTCCTTTGCGAGCGAACCGACGGAAGTGCTGCAATGCATCATCCTGTACGGTACAGTAATGCCCTTTTCGTTGGGAGGGTGAAAAAAAATAGAAAAACTTAAATACTCGCAAATGTCTTGACTTGATCAGGGTTGAGGAGGAATTAAAACAAAACCTGACATTTTTAACATTTGTTTAAAATAAAAAATAAAATAGAATTATTTTGAAGGGATAGGTTGATCGCAACACTAAATTGGCCCTAGTTTGTGAATGTTGTCTGTCTATCTGTGTTGGCCCTGCAATGAGGTGGAGACTTGTCCAGGGTGTACCCCGCCTTCCGCCCGAATGCAGCTGAGATAGGCTCCAGCACCCCCCGCAACCCCGAAAGGGACAAGCGGTAGAAAATGGATGGATGGATGAAGACAACACATAGTTTTTCTTTTTAGAAACTGCATGGACTTAATGGTTATGTATTTGTTTTAATTAATTGTTGAATGTGTAAGCAATGTTTTAGGCCCAATAATATGTATATTATAACATTTTGTTACATTGTTGTCACATTTTAATATTATCAAACATAATGTGCAGCTGGAATAGGCTCCAGCACCCACCGCGACCCCCTAAGGCAGTGGTTCTCAACCTTTTTTCAGTGATGTACCCCCTGTGAACATTTTTTTAATTCAAGTACCCCCTAATCAGAGCAAAGCATTTTTGGTTGAAAAAAAGAGATAACAAAGTAAAATACAGCACTATGTCATCAGTTTCTGATTTATTAAATTGTATAACAGTGCAAAATATTGCTCATTTGTTGTGGTCTGTCTTGAACTATTTGGAAAAAAATATATACAAATAACTAAAAACTTGTTGAAAAATAAACAAGTGATTCAATTATAAATAAAGATTTCTACACGTAGAAGTAATCATCAACTTAAAGTGCCCTCTTTGGGGATTGTAATAGAGATCCATCTGGATTCATGAACTTAATTCTAAACATTTCTTCACAAAAAAAGAAATCTTTAACATCAATATTTATGGAACATGTCCACAAAAAATCTAGCTGTCAACACTGAATATTGCATTGTTGCATTTCTTTTCACAGTTCTTTTTGACAGACATTTAAAAAAAATCTCACATACCCCTTGGCATACCTTCAAGTACCCCCAGGGGTACGTGTACCCCCATTTGAGAACCACTGCCCTAAGGGACAAGCGGTAGAAAAATGGATGGATGGATGGATAATTTCTATTAACATTAACATGACTACTTGTTACGTAGGGTGTAAAAAACAAAATACCACTCTTCCAAATGAAATACATGATTCAATGCAATACATCATTCTTTGAAAGTTCCTAAAAGCAAACAGCATGAGCGTGATTTTAATTCCTAATTACAGGGCATCCGGAAAGTATTCACAGAGTATCACTTTTGTCACATTTTATTTATGGTTGAGCCTATTCTAAAATGCCATCCATCCATGTTCGATGCCGCTTGTCCCTCTCACCCTCTCGGGGTCGCGGAGCCTATCCCAGCTGCATTTGGGTGGAAGGACATTCTAAAATGGATTAAATTAAGTATTGTCCTCAAAATTCTACAGACAATACCCACAATGACAATGTGAAGTTTTTTTTATTTTGCAAATAAACATTTTTTTTTTTAAATAATCACATGTATACAAGTATTCACAGCCTTTGCTCAATACTTTGTTGATGCCGCTTTGGCAGCAATTACAGTCTCAAGTCCTATCTTTGGGCAGTTTTGCTCATTCTTCTGCAGCACCTCTCAGGCTCCATCTGATTGGATGGGAAATATTAGTTGCCATCCAGTCTTCCTGCTAATTGGACAACAAAACACATAGAAATCATACAGAGAGGGGTGCAGTGTCCCTTCCTCACCATGAAGAGGCGGGGGCGAAGATGAGCTGGCAGGTGCGTGTCGCTGCCATCTTTCTACAATGAGGCACAGCGACAGTAGGCGGGAACTTAATGCAAAACAGTAGCACAAAGACTTTGTTTACAGTGTTCTCTCGATTATTGCGGGAGTTATGTTTCAGACAACCCCCCCTCACCACCCAGTGGTAGATGAATTTAGTAGGGACAATATTTTTTTTATGATTTACACAATAATTATTGCATTTAATGTCTTTATCCCTCTGGGTACTCCGGCTTCCTCCCACCTCCAAAGACATGCACCTGGGGATAGGTTGATTGGCAACACTAAAAAATTGGCCCAAGTGTGTGAATGTGAGTGTGAATGTTGTCTGTCTATCTGTGTTGGCCCTGCGATGAGGTGGCGACTTGTCCAGGGTGTACCTCGCCTTCCGCCCGATTGTAGCTGAGATAGGCTCCAGCGCCCCCCCCGCGACCCCAAAGGTAATAAGCGGTAGAAAATAGATGGATGGACTGCTTTCAAACACACTTCCATCATCGATCAAAATTCAAAATGGAACTAAGAAAACGTAAATAGAAAATAATCTTATAGCCCAAAAGTAACTGTTCTTTTCCTGTAGTCTCACATTTCATATCCCTTTGTGTGCATCTATTTGTTTAAAAATTAATTAATAAATATATATATAAATTAAATAAATTAATAAATATAATAAGTGGTAGAAAATGGATGGATGGATGGATGGATGGATATATATATATATATATATATATATATATATATATATATATATATATATATATATATATATATATATATAAATAAACATATACAAATATTTATATATACAGTGCTCAATACCGGGGTAGAGCGGAATATACGTTAGGTCAGGAAAAAACACACACGAGCAGGGAAACCTGCGAAACAGGCTTGTGGGGATGAAATAGCCTCTGTGTTTTTTCCTGACCTAACGTATACATTTATATATATATATATATATATATATATATATATATATATATATATATATATATATATATATATATATATACATATGAATAAATGTATATACAGTAGATATATATACACATACATTTATATATATATATATATATATATATATATATATATATATATATATATATATATATATATATGCATATGAATAAATGTATATACAGTAGATATATATACACATACATTTATATATATATATATATATATATATATATATATATATATATACATACATATACACATTTCTATATGTATATATATATATATATACACATACACACATACATACATTATATATATACAGTATATATAATATATATGTATATATTGTTTATATATGTACAGTTTGCAATATATTTGCTAACGATTAATTTTATTTGCAGGTTAAATGTAATTACTTACAGCAGATGGCGGATGACCTTTATCAAACACGGACAGTTTCAGTGCAGTGTCAATACAGGTAGTCAGTGTGCCGTACACTCAATGTGGAGTCATTTACCCTTCGCTAGGATTTACCATTATGATCAAAATAAATGTTTGATTCGTATGAAAGTGACCCCTGTTACGAGCCCCCGGCCACGGGGGTGGCGGGCAGGTAAGCTCCGCGCGCCGCGCGCCCACGATCGGACCCACGGGCGACCCCCGTCACGAGCCCCTTAGCGTGTGCGGGCGCGGCTGCCGTCAGGCAGACCCGCGTTACGCGCGCGACGGGGAGGCGGACGGGCTAGCCCCCGCTACGAGCCCACCGCGTGTGGGGCGACCCACTGTTCCGAAACCCCCACCATATCACTAAGCGGAGGAAAAGAAACTAACAAGGATTCCCTCAGTAGCGGCGAGCGAAGAGGGAAG
>NC_084582.2:26267500-26272500 GCF_033978685.3 Nerophis lumbriciformis
TCCACCTGGGTCTGGAACGCAAAATTAGTCCCTCTCCTAGTTGAAAGTCATCAAAAAAAGGCGGAAATTTGACTAAGTGCCATCATTTTAGAGTACCAGGGCTCTTTAGAAAAGTTTGGTTTTTTGTCTATGTGTCATCATTTTAGAGTACCAGGGCTCTATAGAAAAGTTTGGTAAATTTGACTAAGTGTCTAGGAGCATTTCCCTTTCAGAAGGCCGACGTGCCTTGGTTCTCCACCTGGGTCAGGAACGCAAAATTAGTCCCTCTCCTCGCTGGAAGTCCAAAAAAAAGGCGTAAATTTGACTAAGTGCCTAGGAGCATGTCCCTTTAAGAAGGCCGACGTGCCTTGGTTCTCCACCTGGGTACGGAACGCAAAATTAGCCCCTCTCCTAGCTGGAAGTCCAAAAAAAAGGCGTAAATTTGACTAAGTGTCTAGGAGCATTTCCCTTTAAGAAGGCCGACGTGCCTTGGTTCTCCACCTGGGTCAGGAACGCAAAATTGTCCCTCTCCTCGCTGGAAGTCCAAAAAAAAGGCGTAAATTTGACTAAGTGCCTAGGAGCATGTCCCTTTAAGAAGGCCGACGTGCCTTGGTTCTCCACCTGGGTACGGAACGCAAAATTAGCCCCTCTCCTAGCTGGAAGTCCAAAAAAAAGGCGTAAATTTGACTAAGTGTCTAGGAGCATTTCCCTTTAAGAAGGCCGACGTGCCTTGGTTCTCCACCTGGGTCAGGAACGCAAAATTGTCCCTCTCCTCGCTGGAAGTCCAAAAAAAAGGCGTAAATTTGACTAAGTGCCTAGGAGCATGTCCCTTTAAGAAGGCCGACGTGCCTTGGTTCTCCACCTGGGTCTGGAACGCAAAATTAGTCCCTCTCCTCGCTGGAAGTCCAAAAAAAAAGGCGTAAATTTGACTAAGTGCCTAGGAGCATTTCCCTTTAAGAAGGCCGACGTGCCTTGGTTCTCCACCTGGGTACGGAACGCAAAATTAGTCCCTCTCCTCGCTGGAAGTCCAAAAAAAAGGCGTAAATTTGACTAAGTGTCTAGGAGGATGTCCATTTAAGAAGGCCGACGTGCCTTGGTTCTCCACCTGGGTCTGGAACGCAAAATTAGTCCCTCTCCTCGCTGGAAGTCCAAAAAAAAAGGCGTAAATTTGACTAAGTGCCTAGGAGCCTGTCCCTTTAAGAAGGCCGACGTGCCTTGGTTCTCCACCTGGGTCTGGAACGCAAAATTAGTCCCTCTCCTAGCTGGAAGTAGTCAAAAAAAGGCGGAAATTTGACTAAGTGTCATTATTTTAGAGTACCAGGACTATAGTGGGGGAATTTGAGCCCTCTGGTGGACTCCCGCTGCAAATGCACCCCCCAAATTAAATACATTAATTCCAGGCCTTTTGGGGCCCTATATTCAGACGGTGTGGAGCCCTCCGGTGGACTCCCGCCTCCAATGCACCCCCATAATTATAGACATCACCCCCCAAATTAAAGACATTATTTCCAGTTCTTTTGGGGCCCTATTTTCAGACGGTTTGGCGTATTTCCTTGACGCCGGGGAGTCCTACAGGTGTTCCCGGGGAATGAGAGGCCTTTTGTGGGCCAGATAGAGTGGGGAACCCTTGGAGCCCCTATTTTCAGACAGTTTGGCTTATTTCGGTGACGCCGGGGCGTCCATCAGGTCTTCCCGGGGAATGATAGGCCTTTTGTGGCCATAGGTCAACAAAAGAGTGGGGAATTGGAGCCCTCCGGTGGACTCTCGCCGCAAATGCACCCTGAATTAAAGACATTATTTCCAGTTCTTTTGGGGCCCTATTTTCAGACGGTGTGGAGCCCTCCAGTGGACTCCCGCCTCCAATGCACCCCCCAAATTAAAGACATCACCCCCCAAATTAAAGACATTATTTCCAGTTCTTTTGGGGCCCTATTTTCAGACGGTTTGGCGTATTTCCTTGACGCCGGGGAGTCCTACAGGTGTTCCCGGGGAATGAGAGGCCTTTTGTGGGCCAGAAAGAGTGGGGAACCCTTGGAGCCCCTATTTTCAGACAGTTTGGCTTATTTCGGTGACGCCGGGGGGGTCCTTCAGGTCTCCCCGGGGAATGAGAGGCCTTTTGGGGCCATACATAGGTCAACAAAAGAGTGGGGAATTAGAGCCCTCCGGTGGACTCGCGCCGCTAATGCACCCTGAATTAAAGACATTATTTCCAGTTCTTTTGGGGCCATAGGTCAACAAAAGAGTGGGGAATTGGAGCCCTCCGGTGGACTCCCGCTGCAAATGCACCCCCCAAATTAAAGACATCACCCCCCCAAATTAAAGACATTATTTCCAGTTCTTTTGGGGCCCTATTTTCAGACGGTTTGGCGTATTTCCTTGACGCCGGGGAGTCCTACAGGTGTTCCCGGGGAATGAGAGGCCTTTTGTGGGCCAGAAAGAGTGGGGAACCCTTGGAGCCCCTATTTTCAGACAGTTTGGCTTATTTCGGTGACCCCGGGGGGGTCCTTCAGGTCTCCCCGGGGAATGAGAGGCCTTTTGGGGCCATACATAGGTCAACAAAAGAGTGGGGAATTGGAGCCCTCTGGTGGACTCCCGCTGCAAATGCACCCCCCAAATTAAATACATTAATTCCAGGCCTTTGGGGGCCCTATTTTCAGACGGTGTGGAGCCCTCCAGTGGACTCCCGCCTCCAATGCACCCCCCAAATTAAAGACATCACCCCCCAAATTAAAGACATTATTTCCAGTTCTTTTGGGGCCCTATTTTCAGACGGTTTGGCGTATTTCCTTGACACCGGGGAGTCCTACAGGTGTTCCCGGGGAATGAGAGGCCTTTTGTGGGCCAGAAAGAGTGGGGAACCCTTGGAGCCCCTATTTTCAGACAGTTTGGCTTATTTTGGTGACGCCGGGGCGTCCATCAGGTCTTCCCGGGGAATGAGAGGCCTTTTGTGGCCATATGTCAACAAAAGAGTGGGGAAATGGAGCCCTCCGGTGGACTCCCGCTGCAAATGCACCCCCCAAATTAAAGACATTATTTCCAGGCTTTTTGGGGCCCTATTTTCAGACGGTGTGGAGCCCTCCAGTGCACCTCAAATGCACCCCCCAAATTAAAGACATCACCTCCCAAATTAAAGACATTATTTCCAGTTCTTTTCGGGCCCTATTTTCAGACAGAAAAAAAAGAAAAGTAACCCTTACACTACAAAGGACAGCGGGGAAACGCCCCCCAGCAAAGTCACAGGGGAAGTGGGGTAGACAAGTGGAGAGTGTCTGGGGAAAAGTCCACAAAATGATCAAAAATCACACACAGGTACGAGTGCCACAAGTCCCGCCGCGTCCCACCCGAGTCCGAGGTGCCCCCCACATGCCCAAAACGCACCCAGCAAAGGCGCACTGTGAGTGGGGAAGAAAAGTTGGAAAAGTGGGCAAAAGTCCGGAAAATGACCAAAAACCACACCCAGGTTAGAGCCCCACACGTCCTGCAGTCGCACCCGAGTCCTGGGATGCCCAACATGTCCAAAAAAATCAAAAAAAGCCCAAAAAATCAAAAAAATCCCCGGGCCGTATCTTGGACGCCGGCGTACCGCGTTCGGCCCTCGTGCCGTAGTTTGGCGACCGATTGTAAAAATTTGCCGCGACCGGCTAGTTTTTTTCCTTGGAGTAAATAGAGAGTAGATCTAGCAGAAAATATGCACTATAAACAAAGAGAGGGAGTTTGGAGGGGGGCAAAAACGCCCTCTTGGAACTTTTGCAGCAGCACACATCAACCTAGCGGGGAGAAGGCATGCATAGCAAAAGTCCACGAAATGATCCAAAATCACACCCAGGTTCGAGTCCCACAAGTCCCGCCGCGTTCCACCAGAGTCCCGGGGTGCCTACAATGTCCACAACTTACCCAGCAAAGGCGCACTGTGATTGGGAAGAAAAGTTGGGAAAGTGGGCAAAAGTCCCGAATTTGATCCAAAATTATACCCAGGTTCGAGTCCCACAAGTCCCGCCGCGTTCCACCAGAGTCCCGGGGTGCCTACAATGTCCACAACTTACCCAGCAAAGGCGCACTGTGATTGGGAGGAAAAGTTGGGAAAGTGGGCAAAAGTCCCGAATTTGATCCAAAATTATACCCAGGTTCGAGTCCCACAAGTCCCGCCGCGTTCCACCAGAGTCCCGGGGTGCCTACAATGTCCACAACTTACCCAGCAAAGGCGCACTGTGATTGGGAAGAAAAGTTGGGAAAGTGGGCAAAAGTCCCGAATTTGATCCAAAATTATACCCAGGTTAGAGTTCCACGAGTCCCGCCGCGTTCCACCGGTGTCCCGGGGGTGCCTGACATGTCCACAACTTACCCAGCAAAGGCGCACTGTCAGTGGGGAAGACCAAACATGTCTTGGATTTTTTCCAAGTACCTTAACGAGAGAGGCTAAAAAGCACCTGTTTTTACCTTCTCTCGTTGTTGTACTTAGAAAAAAAACGAGAAAAAAAAAAAATCTGGGTTTTTTTCTAAGTACCTTAACGAGAGAGGCTAAAAAAACCCTTTTTTTACCTTCTCTCGTTGTTGTACTTCGAAAAAAAACGAGAATTTTTTTTTCCCCATTCATTTCAATGGGAGTTCATTTTTTTTGTGGGATTTTTTCTAAGTACCTTAACGAGAGAGGCTTAATTTTTCACCTACTTTTTACCTTCTCTCGATTTTTCGTTTTTTACCTGGTCGACCAAAACACCCCCATCACGTTAGTATGTGCACCATGTCTGACAGGCTGAAATCACAGGGAATGCGTCCGAGTCAAAGTGAGTTATTTTCGGACACAAATATGGTGTTTTTCCCCTCTTTACCCTGGTCCTTTTTTCAAACTGCTCTTCCAGCACCTGAGCGACAGGGGCTCATGCAGACACCTGTGTCCGCCCGAGGGGCGCTGTCCCGGACACATTTTCATCTTTTCCCGCATGAATGAAATCCTGGAACTGATTCCACCCAGGTACTTAGGGCTTCCAGGGCTTGAGCGACAGGGGCTCTGTCCGGAGCGT
>NC_084582.2:26277500-26317500 GCF_033978685.3 Nerophis lumbriciformis
AAGAGAGATGACAGAGGGTGAGCCTCCCCCCCGGGGGAGCCACCCCTCCTCACCCCATTCGAATACGACCTCAGATCAGACGAGGCGACCCGCTGAACTTAAGCATATCACTAAGCGGAGGAAAAGAAACTAACAAGGATTCCCTCAGTAGCGGCGAGCGAAGAGGGAAGAGCCCAGCGCCGAATCCCCGCCCGGCGGTCGGGCGAGGGACATGTGGCGTACAGAAGACCGCTTTGCCCGGTGCCGCGCGGGGGCCTAAGTCCTTCTGATGGAGGCTTTGCCCGTGGATGGTGTCAGGCCGGTGTCGGCCTCCGGCGCGCCGGGGCTCGGTCTTCTCGGAGTCGGGTTGCTTGGGAATGCAGCCCAAAGCGGGTGGTAAACTCCATCTAAGGCTAAATACCGGCACGAGACCGATAGAGGACAAGTACCTCAAGGGAAAGTTGAAAAGAACTTTGAAGAGAGAGTTCAACAGGGCGTGAAACCGTTGAGAGGTAAACGGGTGGGGTCCGCGCAGTCTGCGCGGGGGATTCAACCCGGCGGGTTCTGGACGGCCGCTCGGCGTGCGTGGGATCCCTTCGGGGACCCTCCCGCCTTGCCGGCTGGCCCCCGTCGGGCGCATTTTCCCCAAGCGGTGCGTCGCGACCGGCTCTAGGTCGGCTTGGAAAGGCTCGGGACGAAGGTGGTGCGCGAGTCGTGGGGGTCCACGGCGCGTGCTTCGGGGCGCGCCACCGGGCTTTCCGCCGCGCGCTTTACAGCGTCCCCCGCCCGGACCTCGCCGTTCTCCGGGGCCGTGGAACAAAGTATCGCTGCGCCCTCTCTCCCCGCGGGGAGGGACGGGGCCCCTCTGCTCCCGGCGCGACTACCGACCGGGGCGCACTGTCCTCAGTGCGCCCCAACCGCGTCGCGCCGCACGGGCGGGGACCGGCCCTCGTACACCGGGCGTCAGGGGTCGGCGACGATGTCGGCTACCCACCCGACCCGTCTTGAAACACGGACCAAGGAGTCTAACGCACGCGCGAGTCAAAGGGCTCGACACGAAACCCCACGGCGCAATGAAAGTGAAGGCCGGTCTACGGCGGCCTAGGTGGGATCCCGGCCCCTCGGGGTTCTCCGGGCGCACCACCGGCCCGTCTCGCCCGCAGCGTCGGGGAGGTGGAGCATGAGCGCGTGCGGTGGGACCCGAAAGATGGTGAACTATGCCTGGGCAGGGCGAAGCCAGAGGAAACTCTGGTGGAGGCCCGCAGCGGTCCTGACGTGCAAATCGGTCGTACGACCTGGGTATAGGGGCGAAAGACTAATCGAACCATCTAGTAGCTGGTTCCATCCGAAGTGTCCCCCAGGACAGCAGGCTCGAGGTTGCAGTTTTATCTGGTAAAGCGAATGACTAGAGGCCGTGGGGCCGAAACGATCTCAACCTATTCTCAAACTTTAAATGGGTAAGAGGCCCGGCTCGCTGGCTTGGAGCCGGGCGTGGAATGCAGTGAGCCAAGTGGGCCACTTTTGGTAAGCAGAACTGGCGCTGCGGGATGAACCGAACGCCGGGTTAAGGCGCCCGATGCCGACGCTCATCAGACCCCAGAAAAGGTGTTGGTTGATATAGACAGCAGGACGGTGGCCATGGAAGTCGGAACCCGCTAAGGAGTGTGTAACAACCCACCTGCCGAATCAACTAGCCCTGAAAATGGATGGCGCTGGAGCGGGTTAGGGTTAGGGTTAGGGTTAGGGTTAGGGTTAGGGGTTAGGGTTAGGGTTAGGGGTTAGGGTTAGGGTTAGGTGTTGGGGGTTAGGGTTAGGAATTAGGGTTAGGGTTAGGGTTAGGGGGAGGGGCTAGGCACTGTCCATCAACGGTCTGCCCAGTGACACCCCACCAGACGCACACCCCCCAGGGACCCCAAATGAACACCATCGAACGCGGTGTCAGACACATCAACCACTGATACAATTTTCAACATGCGACGCGTTTCGGCCTTCTTTGGCCTCTTCAGGCATGTATTGTCTGAGCTTCAACATTTTTTTACTCTCAACAGCATGATGTCCCCTCATCAGCTGGAGGCCAAATGGAGCAATTGGCAGGAGGAGGTTTTATTTGAGTGCTGCAGGGGGCGGGGCAATTGCAGTCATCAGTCACTCCACTGATCACCAAGGGAAATATCTGGTGTTACACAAATCATTCCAAAAAATATCAAAATAAATATTCATGGGTAATCACTGCACACAAAACAAATAATCACAGCAAACCAGCTGCAGGTAAAAGGTCACGGCAAACAAATACAGGTAAGTATATCACTGCAAACAAATCCAGGTAAGTATTTCATAAATAACATCCAGATAAATCCCCGGTGTCTGTGACCTCTGACCCCTATTTTAGGATGTGTCTGAAAAAATCAGAGCCCACACCGCATCAGACGATGCCAAATAGAGCCCCCGGGGGGCCGTACGAAGGGCAAGGCGCCACCCAACGGACAGATCGGAGGCACGGGCTAGTTAGGTGTTGGGGGTTAGGGTTAGGAATTAGGGTTAGGGTTAGGGTTAGGGTTAGGGGGAGGGGCTAGGCACTGTCCATCAACGGTCTGCCCAGTGACACCCCACCAGACGCACACCCCCCAGGGACCCCAAATGAACACCATCGAACGCGGTGTCAGACACATCAACCACTGATACAATTTTCAACATGCGACGCGTTTCGGCCTTCTTTGGCCTCTTCAGGCATGTATTGTCTGAGCTTCAACATTTTTTTACTCTCAACAGCATGATGTCCCCTCATCAGCTGGAGGCCAAATGGAGCAATTGGCAGGAGGAGGTTTTATTTGAGTGCTGCAGGGGGCGGGGCAATTGCTCACACCTGCAGTCATCAGTCACTCCACTGATCACCAAGGGAAATATCTGGTGTTACACAAATCATTCCAAAAAATATCAAAATAAATATTCATGGGTAATCACTGCACACAAAACAAATAATCACAGCAAACCAGCTGCAGGTAAAAGGTCACGGCAAACAAATACAGGTAAGTATATCACTGCAAACAAATCCAGGTAAGTATTTCATAAATAACATCCAGATAAATCCCCGGTGTCTGTGACCTCTGACCCCTATTTTAGGATGTGTCTGAAAAAATCAGAGCCCACACCGCATCAGACGATGCCAAATAGAGCCCCCGGGGGGCCGTACGAAGGGCAAGGCGCCACCCAACGGACAGATCGGAGGCACGGGCTAGGGTTGGGGGTTAGGGTTAGGAATTAGGGTTAGGGTTAGGGTTAGGGTTAGGGTTAGGGGGAGGGGCTAGGCACTGTCCATCAACGGTCTGCCCAGTGACACCCCACCAGACGCACACCCCCCAGGGACCCCAAATGAACACCATCGAACGCGGTGTCAGGGTTAGGGTTAGGGTTAGGGTTAGGGTTAGGGTTAGGGTTAGGGGTTAGGGTTAGGGTTAGGGTTAGGGTAGGGTTAGGGTTAGGGTTAGGGTTAGGGTTAGGGTTAGGGGTTAGGGTTAGGGTTAGGGTTAGGGTTGGGTTAGGGTTAGGTTTGGGGGTAGGTTTTAGGTAAGGAGAAGGGAATGGTTAGGGTTAGGGAAAAGGGGGGGTGGGGGATATGGGAAAAATAAAGAAGGGAAAAACGGGAATGTGCACTGTCCGTCACAATCCAACGGGCTCACACTCACACCTCATTTAGGCCCCCTGGATGTCTGGTGCCCAATTTGGAGATCCAAAGGAGCTCCGCCCGGTGGCGTTGGGCGAGGCTCCATTTGGGATCCGTCTCTACGACAGTCACCCGGACGGAAGACCACCCGTGTCGGAGAAAATGCTGAACCAGGTGAGTGTTGGTATTTTTATGCCTAACGATGTTGTACTTGTGTTGGGCGAATCTCCTAGCTAAGGTATTGCCCGTCTCGCCCACGTACATATCGCCACATCGTTGGCACCGAATCACGTACACACAGTTCCGGGTGTGTCGGCCGCCACGGCACAACGGCTGGAAAACCTTGCGGTTGTGGGGGTTCACCAACCATTGTGAGTGGCGGACAAGGGTGTCCCTCCTAGTGGAGGGCGGGTCTCTCAGTGAGCTGACCCTGGCCCTGACCAACAGATCATTCAAGTTGGGGTTCTTACGGTAGGCCGGCACCACGTAGCGCCCCGGCAGCCTCCCGCTACTCTCCGCAAAGGTCCGGAAGTGGTCTTTGACCTTCTTGGCGACCCGCACGGCCGAGGGAGAGTAGGTGGTGATGAGAGGGATCATGTCGGTCCCAGGGGGAGGCCCCTTCGGGTCCAAGAAGACCCTCAACTGCCGTCTGAGGAAGGACCTGGAATAGCCCCTCCCCTTCAGGGCAGAAAAGAGGGTCCTCGAGGCCGTCAGGAAGTCCTCCCTTCTGGTGCAGACACGATGAAACCTCAACAATTGGGATTTCACCAACCCCGCGAAGGTATGCTTGGGGTGGAAGCTGCTTTTGAAGAGGAGCGCGTGGGTGTCGGTCTCCTTGAAGAACACCCTGATGTCCAAGTGTTGCGTGTCGGCAAAGTCGGGACCCTTGAATGTCGTGGTGTCCAAAAAGTCGACCGATGTGTTGCTCGTGGTCGACTTGATGGTGATATTTTTATTGTGAGTGTTCAGCGTGTTTAAGAACACGCTGAACTCCTCACTGGAATGGGTCCAGACACCCCAGATGTCATCCAGGTACCGGAAGTAGTGGAGAGGACGTTTTGGGCAGGCGGCCAAGGCAGAGGTCTCCCACTCTGCCATAAAAATGTTGGCATACGCCGGTGCAAATTTCTTGCCCATAGCAGTGCCCTTAATTTGGAGGTAGAAACGACCGTCAAACTCAAAGTCGTTTCTCCTCAAATTAATGTCGAGGAGCTGCAGGAGCTCCTTTTCGGGCCTGCTAACGTCGCGGTACCTGTAGAAGACATTTTTGACAGCCTGTATCCCCTCATTTATATCAATGTTTGTATACAGGCTGTCAATGTCGATGGTAAACAAAATGGCATCTGGGGGAATGCAGACCTTCTTGATTTTATCAATAAAATCATAGGTATCCCTGAGGTAGCTGTCGTGCAGAACGGAAAGCGGCGTCAGATAATGATCGATGAACGCCGCCGTTCTGTACGTCTCGCTGCCGCAGTCAGACACAATGGGTCGCCCCGGAGGGATCTCGTGGGGCTTGCTCCACTTGTCTGGCTCCTTGTGAATTTTAGGGAGCATGTAGAACCTGCGGGGGCGAGGATCCGGCTCCCCCATGAGATACCTATGTTGTTTAAAATTGATAAATTTTTTAAGTAGAAGATTATCCAGAATCTTTTCTACCATGGGAATAGTTTGCGGATAAATAGGTTCCGGCAGTGGTTTATAATACGTCATGTCACTCAACTGCCGAGAACCCTCCCATATGTATTGCGATCTGTCGAAAATGACAACAGCACTCCCCTTGTCGGCTGGTTTGATCACAATATGTTTGTTTGTTTTTAGACTATGAAGGGCCTCGACTTCTCCGCGTGTCAAATTGGGAGCGA
The DNA here is from genome assembly GCF_033978685.3 of Nerophis lumbriciformis. NCBI lineage: Eukaryota > Metazoa > Chordata > Actinopteri > Syngnathiformes > Syngnathidae > Nerophis > Nerophis lumbriciformis. Next base: position 26,283,006 of record NC_084582.2, read on the forward strand.
CCGCAGGTGCGCAACCCGAACCGGACATGGAGAGCCCGTCGGACCGGACCATAGCCTGGAATTCCGGAGGCATAAGTCCAGGTGAGGGCTCCCAGCCGGAACGGGCTGTGAACGGTGTAGGTCCGAGAGAATCTTGTTTCTCATAGTATACCTCAAGTTTGACACGTCTGTGGTAGCGCTGGAGGTCCAATTGAAGTTGATGATGCCAGTCGCTACTGAGATTAGTGGAAGGAATGAAGTTGAGGCCCTTATTGAGGAGGGAGATTTGTAAGGGGGTTGGCGTGAAATTATGGGCCAAATTTATCACGTTCTTATTACCCCCCCGAGCGATCGGGATTATGGGGATGCCAAGTTTAAAAAGTCAAGCCAGTGCTTGAGCATCAACTTGGCCGTGTCCCGAGTCCAGTGGACCAGGTCGGGTTGGGTCTCAAAGTCCCGGCTGTCGAGAGCCGGGATGTGAGCATAATTGTTCCTGATTAAACTATTCAGCCGCCCGAGGTTGTTTTTCTGCTCAACGGGCAAAGCGGCCGAATAGTTAATCAGGGGGATTAGCACTCGGGCCCGTGGGAAGGTAGCCACGGCCATCCTGAGTGCCCCTTGGAGCTGCTTAATAGCGGTCTCCTTAACTTTCTGCTCACGATGGTTGATCCCAAAGGCTAGAACCAACACTTCAACCGGTGCAGCAATTACGGTCTTGCGTAGGATGGCCTCCGCGTGTCTAAAACTGGCGCCCGGGTAACTGTCGATCTGAAGGTCGTCGACGTAAAAAGGTGGTAGGTGGGACAGATTGGAGTCGCCGATCACCAAGAATTTCTTGTTGGCCGACAACTTCCAATCCATCATCCTCCTACTCGAGACCATGTGTCTAGTGGGTCTACGGGGGGAGGCACTAGTCGTATCCTCTACCAACTCGACACATTCTGGAATAGACAGGTGTTGTGGAGTATCTGGGACGGAAGGCCTCTTGTGTGGCTTCCTTTTTAGTGCCCCAGGGAACAAATGTGCCCAATCGGGGGACTCCTGAGGAAGCATCTCCTGAGGGGGCGTCTCCTGAGGAGGCGTCCGCTGCAAGGGTGAGTCCTCATAGTCCACCATAGGAGCCCCGGAAAGTGTGGGCCCCCGTGGTGAAAATTCACCCTGTGGTGCCGTCTCATCTGCCGTCTCAGGCTGGAGAGGGGACCAGTCGGGGGTCGCGGAAGAGTAACGAGGGGACATCACCGAAGAAAGCCCCCGCTCCTGTTCTTCATCCCGAAAGTCGATCAGGAGAGGCGAGGAGGCCGTGGGTCCCCCTGGTGAGTCATCGTCGTCCTCTGTATGGGTGGGGGTGTCCTGGGTTTGATCCGCCCCGGAGCTTGTGGACCCACGTGGTGAGTCATCGTCGTCCTCGGTCTGAGTGGGGGTCTCCTGTGTGTCTTGTCTTGCAGGTGATCCCAGAGGAAGCCTCCTGCGAGATGCAGGAATAAGCTGGGTGGGCGGAGCCTCGCCGAGGGTGTCCTGGGCAGGCCCGCTGTCCGTGGCCCGGGGCTGTGTCACCCTCTGCTCCCTGGGTGGTTCCGGTCGACGAGGAAGGAAGATCGGGGCAACCCGTGCTGGAGGGATTGCTTCCCGATCCACCTCAGGAGACCAATCTGGAGCCACGGCGTCGGTGCTGGTAGCCACCGAGACCCGGGCGACGACCCGAGCCGGAGGGCTGCTAGCCCGTACCACCCCAGGAGCCCCGTCAGGGCCCGTAGGGTCAGTATGGGTGCCCACCGATACCCGGGTGGCGGTCTGGACCGGCAAGGACTGGGCCGGGCGTACCACCTCAGCGTTGACAGGGGGGTCGGTGAAGGCCGCGACGATCAGAGCCTCGGCCTTCCCGAGGGTGTCCCCCATCAGTCTGCGTCCCATATGTTTCTTGGCCCATGTAGAGGCCAGCTGAAAAGCGGGTCTCCAGACCTCACCAATAAAACTGGTTATTTTGTCCAATTCAACTTGTAGAGTGTTTTCATAATGGTCTCTTAAAACAACCACAGTCATTGATGCCCAAGTCTTGGCATTGCACCTGATAAGCGCCTCAACGTCAGGGTTAGAGACCGCTGGTTTGATCATGGTGGCAAGCGTCTCTTCCATTTTTATTATGGACTGGGGGTGAGTGTCTTTTGTCACATTGTTCAAGTGGTGTGTTATTTTAATGATATTATAAAAACACTGCGCTTTTAAATTCCCCTCCATGGACGTTGTGGAGTTGTCAGGGGGTGCAGTCCTCCGAGAAGCGTCCTGACGCTTCTTGCGTGTCTTCTTGGGACGGGGAGGATTGCGGGGACGTCTAAGAGGCCAATATTCAGGTAAAAAATAGTCCTGAGAATAATGTCTGGGAGGCCTAGAGTCCATGTCTCTACTGGTATTACAAGGACGCCCATTCCTCCTAGAAGCATCCCGGCGCTTCCTGCGTGTCATCCTGGGACGAGGAGGATAGCGGGGACGTCTATGAGGTGAATATTGTGGTCTATAATATTCCTGAGAGTGCTGTCTTGAGGGCACAAAATCTCTATTATTTTGTGCCGGGCGTGCGTTTCCCCTATAATTCCACTGAGGGGTGCTGCGGCGCTCCTCTTGGTGTAGATCCTCAAAATGGCGGCGTGTCTGCGGGTAGGGGCGAAGAGGATAGGAATCCCGCTGTCCCCGCACAACATCAGCATAAGACCTTTGGGGCCGCTGCTCATGCCACTGAGAAAAATTATCCTCATGGTCATAATGACAACGTTCATCTTCCTGGGTGAGCCACTCTGAAGGCGCAGCCTGACGTCGCGGTGCGCGTCTTCGCCCCGACCTGACCGGAAGCCAGTCGTCCTCGAACCAATCCGACATATTGCAAAATTATTTTAATATGTCGCTGGTGTGGATGATGTTAAAACTGGTTGGCGAAAAAAAAGGGTTTGTTCGCTTTATAAAAATAAATTGTCTTTATCCGTTTCCTTTGTGAAAAGGAGAGAACGGAATGCTCGGAGGCGGGACTTCCGCCGAGGTCAAGAAAATCACTTCCGGTTCATGGCTGGCTGCATTAGACGGTAAGATATGCTTTTTTGTTGCAAAAATATGCTGTACCTCGCGCTAATGAGCCACCGGAATATCTCGTGAGTAAAAATAGCACATGTAGTATCAAAAATAGGCTGTTTATTTACTGAAAATAGCGACTAGTGGAACGAAAGCGTCGCACCGTGACCAGGCCAGCTGGACACGGCAAGTAAACAAATACAAGAAAAATACTACAATGTGTCAGAAAAATATGAAAAAAGTAGAAAATGTATATTTACATGAAACGAGTCAGATGGCAACGTTTCGGTAAGATACCTTCATCAGGCCTGACTCGTTTGTAGAGTGTTAGCAGGTTAGCACGGCAGGTAGGCTAAAATCCACCTTTTATCCTTGCAGTGAAAACAGGTATTGCAGGAGAAAGGTGTTAATAGCAATAAAACATTTAAATGAAGGGGTGGGGTCCACGTCAAACACAAGTTGGCCTTCAAAATAGAAGTCTTGACCACAACACAAGTGTAAAAAGAAGACAACAGTGACCCTCTGAAGCCCCAGGATGCTACTGCAAAATCCTATCTGCTAAAACAATAACATGAAATGGTAAACATTGTTATTGGTATATGATATATAATATAATACAATGTAATATGATATGAATTATATAATATATTATAATAAATATATATATATATAATAATTGACAAACACTAGTACATTCAATGGAAATAATACAGAAAGTACCCTGGATGTGTGACCTAGGGCTTCAGTATTAAACAGAGAGTTGGGAGAGGATATTCCCAGTAACCTCCCCTTAGTGTAATGTTCTGAATGTACGTATATGTACCGTACCCGAGGTTAGGGTTAGGGTTAGGGTTAGGGTTAGGGTTAGGTTTTAGGATTAGGGTTATGGTTAGGTGTTAGGTATATATTCCCTGTTACCTCCCCTAAATATGATGCTCCGGGTAAACAGGTGGCAGGTCCAGGAGGGCGAGCGAGGGAGAGTGAGAGCCGTAAGAGGATTGGAGGCACTGGCTGGTTAGGTTTGGGGGTAGGTTTTAGGTAAGGAGAAGGGAATGGTTAGGGTTAGGGAAGAGGGGGGGTGGGGGATATGGGAAAAATAAAGAAGGGAAAAACGGGAATGTGCACTGTCCGTCACAATCCAACGGGCTCACACTCACACCTCATTTAGGCCCCCTGGATGTCTGGTGCCCAATTTGGAGATCCAAAGGAGCTCCGCCCGGTGGCGTTGGGCGAGGCTCCATTTGGGATCCGTCTCTACGACAGTCGCCCGGACGGAGAAAATGCTGAACCAGGTGAGTGTTGGTATTTTTGTGCCTAACGATGTTGTACTTGTGTTGGGCGAATCTCCTAGCTAAGGTATTGCCCGTCTCGCCCACGTACATATCGCCACATCGTTGGCACCGAATCACGTACACACAGTTCCGGGTGTGTCGGCCGCCACGGCACAACGGCTGGAAAACCTTGCGGTTGTGGGGGTTCACCAACCATGGTGAGTGGCGGACAAGGGTGTCCCTCCTAGTGGAGGGCGGGTCTCTCAGTGAGCTGACCCTGGCCCTGACCAACAGATCATTCAAGTTGGCAGCCTCCCGCTACTCTCCACAAAGGTCCGGAAGTGGTCTTTGACCTTCCTGGCGACCCGCACAGCCGAGGGAGAGTAGGTGGTTATCAGAGGGATCATGTCGGTCCCAGGGGGAGGCCCCTTCGGGTCCAAGAAGACCCTCAACTGCCGTCGGAGGAAGGACCAGGAATAGCCCCTCCCCCTCAGGGCAGAAAAGAGGGTCCTCGAGGCCGTCAGGAAGTCCTCCCTTCTGGTGCAGACACGATGAAACCTCAACAATTGGGATTTCACCAACCCCGCGAAGGTATGCTTGGGGTGGAAGCTGCTTTTGAAAAGGAGCGCGTGGGTGTCGGTCTCCTTGAAGAACACCCTGATGTCCAAGTGTTGCGTGTCGGCAAAGTCGGGACCCTTGAATGTCGTAGTGTCCAAAAAGTCGACCGATGTGTTGCTCGTGGTCGACTTGATGGTGATATTTTTATTGTGCGTGTTCAGCGTGTTTAAGAACACGCTGAACTCCTCACTGGAATGGGTCCAGACACCCCAGATGTCATCCAGGTACGGGTTAGGGTTAGGGTTAGGGGTTAGGGTTAGGGTTAGGGTTAGGGTTAGGTTTGGGGGTAGGTTTTAGGTAAGGAGAAGGGAATGGTTAGGGTTAGGGAAGAGGGGGGGTGGGGGATATGGGGAAAATAAACAAGGGAAAAACGGGAATGTGCACTGTCCGTCACAATCCAACGGGTTCGGGTTAGGGTTAGGGGTTAGGGTTAGGGTTAGGTGTTGGGGGTTAGGTTTGGGGGTAGGTTTTAGGTAAGGAGAAGGGAATGGTTAGGGTTAGGGAAGAGGGGGGGTGGGGGATATGGGGAAAATAAAGAAGGGAAAAACGGGAATGTGCACTGTCCGTCACAATCCAACGGGTTAGGGTTAGGGTAGGGTTAGGGTTAGGGTTAGGGTTAGGGTTAGGGTTAGGGGTTAGGGTTAGGGTTAGGTGTTGGGGGTTAGGGTTAGGAATTAGGGTTAGGGTTAGGGTTAGGGTTAGGGGGAGGGGGTAGGCACTGTCCATCAACGGTCTGCCCAGTGACACCCCACCAGACGCACACCCCCCAGGGACCCCAAATGAACACCCTCGAACGCGGTGTCAGACACATCAACCACTAATATATTTTTCAACATGCGACGCGTTTCGGCCTTCTTTGACCTCTTCAGGCATGTATTATCTAAGCTTCAACATTTTTTACTCTCAACAGCATGATGTCCCCTCATCAGCTGGAGGCCAAATGGAGCAATTGGCAGGAGGAGGTTTTATTTGAGTGCTGCAGGGGGCGGGGCAATTGCTCACACCTGCAGTCATCAGTCACTCCACTGATCACCAAGGGAAATATCTGGTGTTTCACAAATCATTCCAAAAAATATCAAAATAAATATTCATGGGTAATCACTGCACACAAAACAAATAATCACTGCAAACCAGCTGCAGGTAAAAGGTCACGGCAAACAAATACAGGTAAGTATATCACTGCAAACAAATCCAGGTAAGTATTTCATAAATAACATCCAGATAAATCCCCGGTGTCTGTAACCTCTGACCCCTATTTTAGGATGTGTCTGATTTTCTCAGAGCCCACACCGCATCAAACGATGGGTTAGGGTTAGGGTTAGGGTTAGTCTTGTCTTGTGCCTGCTGGGAAATAAACAATAACATGGTACATGGCTCATAGGACTCCTGAGGCAGCGGACAGGTACCGACAGGCCAAGCGGTCTGCGACTTCAGCGGTCACAGAGGCAAAAACTCGGACATGGGAGGAGTTCGGGGAAGCCATGGAAAACGACTTCCGGACGGCTTCGAAGCAATTCTGGACCACCATCCGCCGCCTCAGGAAGGGGAAGCAGTGCAGTGTCAACACCGTGTATGGTGGGGATGGTGCTCTGCTGACCTCGACTGCGGATGTTGTGGATCGGTGGAGAGAATACTTCGAAGACCTCCTCAATCCTACCAGCACGTCTTCCTATGAGGAAGCAGGGCCTGTGGAATCTGAGGTGGGCTCTCCTATTTCTGGGGCTGAGGTTGCCGAGGTAGTTAAAAAGCTCCTCGGTGGCAAGGCCCCGGGGGTGGATGAGATCCGCCCGGAGTTCCTTAATGCTCTGGATGTTGTGGGGCTGTCTTGGTTGACAAGACTCTGCAACATCGCGTGGACATCGGGGGCGGTACCTCTGGATTGGCAGACCGGGGTGGTGGTTCCTCTCTTTAAGAAGGGGAACCGGAGGGTGTGTTCCAACTATCGTGGGATCACACTCCTCAGCCTTCCCGGTAAAGTCTATTCAGGTGTACTGGAGAGGAGGCTACGCCGGATAGTCGAACCTCGGATACAGGAGGAACAGTGTGGTTTTCGTCCTGGTCGTGGAACTGTGGACCAGCTCTATACTCTGGGCAGGGTCCTTGAGGGTGCATGGGAGTTTGCCCAACCAGTCTACATGTGCTTTGTGGACTTGGAGAAGGCATTCGACCGTGTACCCCGGGAAGTCCTGTGGGGAGTGCTCAGAGAGTATGGGGTAACGGACTGTCTTATTGTGGCAGTTCGCTCCCTGTATAATCAGTGTCAGAGCTTGGTCCGCATTGCCGTCAGTAAGTCGGACACGTTTCCAGTGAGGGTTGGACTCCGCCAAGGCTGCCCTTTGTCACCGATTCTGTTCATAACCTTTATGGACAGAATTTCTAGGCGCAGTCAGGGCGTTGAGGGTATCTGGTTTGGTGGCTGCAGGATTAGGTCTCTGCTATTTGCAGATGATGTGGTCCTGATGGCTTCATCTGGCCAGGATCTTCAGCTCTCACTGGATCGGTTCGCAGCCGAGTGTGAAGCGACTGGGATGGGAATCAGCACCTCCAAGTCCGAGTCCATGGTTCTCGCCCGGAAAAGGGTGGAGTGCCATCTCCGGGTTGGGGAGGAGATCTTGCCCCAAGTGGAGGAGTTCAAGTACCTTGGAGTCTTGTTCACGAGTGGGGGAAGAGTGGATCGTGAGATCGACAGGCGGATCGGTGCGGCGTCTTCAGTAATGCGGACGCTGTATCGATCCGTTGTAGTGAAGAAGGAGCTGAGCCGGAAGGCAAAGCTCTCGATTTACCGGTCGATCTACGTTCCCATCCTCACCTATGGTCATGAGCTTTGGGTTATGACCGAAAGGACAAGATCACGGGTACAAGCGGCCGAAATGAGTTTCCTCCGCCAGGTGGCGGGGCTCTCCCTTAGAGATAGGATGAGAAGCTCTGTCATCCGGGGGGAGCTCAAAGTAAAGTCACTGCTCCTCCACATGGAGAGGAGCCAGATGAGGTGGTTCAGGCATCTGGTCAGGATGCCACCCGAACGCCTCCTTAGGGAGGTGTTTCGGGCACGTCCGACCGGTAGGAGGCCACGGGGAAGACCCAGGACACGCTGGGAAGACTATCTCTCCCGGCTGGCCTGGGAACGCCTCGGGATCCCCCGGGAGGAGCTGGACGAAGTGGCTGGGGAGAGGGAAGTCTGGGCTTCTCTGCTTAGGCTGCTGCCCCCGCGACCCGACCTCGGATAAGCGGAAGAAGATGGATGGATGGATGGATGGTTATAGAAATGAAATAGGGACTATCCATCAAATAACAAAAAGGCATAAATAAAAACATAAAAGTGTTAAACACCAGCAAAAAAAAAAAATCATGATTTAAAAAGTCTTGATAATTAATAACGTAATTTTACAGTTTAATCAATCTGTTCTTCTATCTTATGAAAAAACCTTTACAAGAGATCGAGATTGAGCGAGATCATTTACTGTTGGTCTACATGGATGGCCAAGTCAAAAAGTTATTCTATGGTTGTCGTCACACTTTGCCTCTCAGCCATCACTGGTACTCTTCATTGGTGAGTAGCAAACGGCATATGTTGACCACATACAAACAAATCGGGGCATCTACAGGGTTGAGCGATCAATATCTAAATGCAAACAATTATACCAAAGACTACAAAAAATGGGAGCCATTACCTCCCTGCTTGGCACTCAGCATCAAGGGTTGGAATTGGGGGTTAAATCACCAAAAAATTATTCCCGGGCGCGGCTACAGCTGCTGCTCACTGCTCCCCTCCTAATTCCATGACTGTATATATCGTATCGGTTGATATCGGAATCGGTAATTAAGAGTTGGACAATATTGGAATATCGGATATCGGCAAAAAAGCCATTATCGGACATCTCTAATAATATATAAATAATAAATGTCAGTGTTTATCTGTAAATAAAAAAATATATATAATACATGTCAGTGTTTATGTGTAAATAACATATATAAATAATACATGTCAGTGTTTATCTGTAAATAACAATATATAAATACCGTATTTTTCGGAGTATAAGTCGCACCGGAGTATAAGTCGCACCTGATGAAAATGCATAATAAAAAAGGAAAAAAACATATATAAGTCGCACTGGAGCCCGGCCAAACTATGAAAAAAACTGCGACTTATAGTCCGAAAAATACGTTAATAAATGTCAGTGTTATCTGCCAACCTGGAGGAGATGTTCGCCAAATGAAAATCTCTCCCTGTCTGCCAGTCCAACTATCCTTAAATACTTTTCACATGGAGACACTTGCACTTTGGTGTTCTTGCCTTGGGGCGGACAGTTTGTACGAATGCAGACAACATATTTCCTTAGTGGAATAGTCACCTAACAGATTCTGTGACCAAGCACAATCGTGTAAGAAAAATGTACACACTCCACTATAAAGATATATGCTTGTGTTGTTTAACGGCATCATAAATTACAAACCCCGTTTCCATATGAGTTGGGAAATTGTATTAGATGTAAATATAAATGGAATACAATGATTTGCAAATCATTTTCAAGCCATATTCAGTTGAATATGCTACAAAGACAACATATTTGATGTTCAAACTGATAAACATTTTTTTTGTGCAAACAATAATTAACTTTAGAATTTGATGGCAGCAACACGTGACAAAGAAGTTGGGAAAGGTGGCAATAAATACTGATAAAGTTGAGGAATGCTCATCAAAGACTTATTTGGAACATCCCACAGGTGTGCAGGCTAATTGGGAACAGGTGGGTGCCATGATTGGGTATAAAAACAGCTTCCCAAAAAATGCTCAGTCTTTCACAAGAAAGGATGGGGCGAGGTACACCCCTTTGTCCACAACTGCGTGAGCAAATAGTTTAAGAACAACGTTTCTCAAAGTGCAATTGCAAGAAATTTAGGGATTTCAACATCTACGCTCCATAATATCATCAAAAGGTTCAGAGAATGTGGAGAAATCACTCCACGTAAGCGACATGGCCGGAAACCAACATTGAATCACCGTGACCTTCGATCCCTCAGATGGAACTGTATCAAAAACCGACATCAATCTCTAAAGGATATCACCACATGGGCTCAGGAACACTTCAGAAAACCACTGTCACTAAATACAGTTGGTCGCTACATCTGTAAGTGCAAGTTAAAGCTCTACTATGCAAAGCGAAAGCCATTTATCAACAACATCCAGAAGCGCCGCCGGCTTCTCTGGGCCCGAGATCATCTAAGATGGACTCGTGCAAAGTGGAAAAGTGTTCTGTGGTCTGATGAGTCCACATTTCAAATTGTTTTTGGAAATATTCGACATCGTGTCATCCGGACTAAAGGGGTAGTGAACCATCCAGACTGTTATCGACGCAAAGTTGAAAAGCCAGCATGTGTGATGGTATGGGGGTGTATTAGTGCCCAAGTCATGGGTAACTTTCACATGTGTGAAGGCACCATTAATGCTGAAAGGTACATACAGCTTTTGGAACAACATATGCTGCCATCTAAGCGCCGTCTTTTTCATGGACGCCCCTGCTTATTTCAGCAAGACAATGCCAAGCCACATTCAGCACGTGTTACAACAGCGTGGCTTCTTAAAAAACGAGTGCGGGTACTTTCCTGGCCCGCCTGCAGTCCAGACCTGTCTCCCATCGAAAATAACATGCAAATTAGTGACATATTGGCTCTTAACTAGTCATTATTAAGTACTTATTAACGCCTTATTCGGCATGGCCTTATTATAACCCTAACCCTCTAACCCTGACCCTAACCCTCTAACCCTGACCCTAACCCTCTAACCCTGACCCTAACCCATACTTGCCAACCCTCCCGGTTTTCCCGGAAGACTCCCGAATTTCAGTGCCCCTCCTGTAAATCTCCCGGGACAACAATTCTCCCAAATTTCTCCCGATTTCCACCCGGACAACAATATTGGGGGCGTGCCTTAAAGGCACTGCCTTTAGCGTCCTCTACATCCTGTCTTCACGTCCGCTGTTCCTCCAAACAAACAGCGTGCCGGCCTAGTCAAACAATATTTGCGGCTTTTACATACACTTAAGTGAATGCAATACATACTTTGTCAACAGCCATGCAGGTCACACTGAGGGTGGCCGTATAAACAACTTTAACACTGTTACAAATATGTGCCACACTGTGAACCCACACCAAACAAGAATGACAAACTTTCGGGAGAACATCCGCACCGTAACACAACATAAACACAACAGAACAAATACCCGGAACCCCTTGCAGCACTAACTCCTCCGGGACGCTACAATATACACCCCCGCTACCACCAAACCCCCCCACCTCAACCCCCCCCCACTCACCCTAACCCTAACCAAATAACTGTAAATTAAGTTTTTATTACTTAGAATATGTTCCCCTAGTGTCCAAACAACTCTAAATTAAATCTTTGTTACTTAGAATATGTTCCCCATACTAAAGTGTTACCAAAAACATATAACTTTGTCTTGGATTTGAAAAACAAAAAACATTTAATTTGTCACTAAAGAAGGGTTGGGTGAATGCGCGTATGAAAGTGGTGGGGTTCGCTACCTCCAACAAGGTTAAGAACCACTGCACTAAACAATTTGAACTTGATGTGTATTTCTGGTCTTGTCATCCTGGTCCGGACAGAAGGGCGACACGGCAGTGCGGCTGGATCAAAAATGAGGTCAGAGACGCTTGACTGAACAAAAAGTTGCTTTATTACAAGCGAGCGTGGTCATACAGAACTGCAGTTCCTGGAGGAGGTCAAGTCCAACAAGTGGCACTCCTAACTTGGAGAAGCCGAAGCAGTTTTATATTCCTCCTTCCTGTCACATAGCAACATCCCATCTTATTGCCTGAACTACTCCAGTCTACATGCAAATGTCAAACTAACTATTTAATGATGTGCTCAAACTGAAATACTACTATTTACTTCAAGTGATGGTGTGTGTGATAGAGTAGGTTACTCTGGATGCGGAATGCTGGTCTGATATCTTCTTAGGACAAGGACTCCGGTCAGAGAGTAGGGCACAGAGAGGCTTTCAGGCACTCTTTAATGATGAAGTTGAACAATTGTAGTATAGGTGTGTGTGTGGTCTAAAGGGAACACATACAAATAATGATGAGGATACATTTAGGCAATATAATATGCAATAATACAACAGGATATGTATACAATTATATATAATATAATATACTCTACAATGTGTTATAAAACAAATGTACATGGACTATTAAAGCAGTCCATAAGAGATGAATGGAGAATAAGCACTGTTGTAGAGATGCGCGGTTTGCGGACACAACCGCGGAGTCCGCGGATTATCCGCGGATCGGGCGGATGAAATTAAAAAAAATAAGATTTTATCCGCTCACGGGTCGGGTCGGGCGGATTAATTAGATTTTTTTTTTTTTTTTTTTTTTTTTTTTTTTTTGCGGGTGGCAGTTAAAACCAATTGGGAAATATATATACATAGTTAAATGTTGTTACCCACATACGAAAAACGAGCAGGCACCTGCAGCATATGCCACAACAGAAGAAAAAAAAAGAAAAGAGATGGACACTTTTACGGAGCGGAGAAGGGACGCCTCGCCGGGGTCCGGGACCGAGGCCCCTTCCCCCGAGAGGGCCCCACCGGGAGCCGTAGCTGAGGCGATCCGCGAGAAGGGCCCGACGCACGTCCAGGATCACTACCGCGCCCACCGCACCGACACCCCGCCTTGTCCGCTTTCGCCGCGGCCGGCGTCACGCGCAGCAGGTAAGCAGCTTACCTGCCCGCCACCCCCGTGGCCGGGGGCTCGTAACATGGGTCACTCCGCGCGCTACGCCCGCGCAGCTTACCTGCTTGCCACCCCTGTTGCCGGGGGCGCGTAACAGGGGTCACTCCGCGCGCAGTGCGCTCACGAAAGGGGTGGGGCTCACCCTGGTTGATATAGACAGCAGGACGGTGGCCATGGAAGTTGGAACCCGCTAAGGAGTGTGTAACAACCCACCTGCCGAATCAACTAGCCCTGAAAATGGATGGCGCTGGAGCGTGGGCCCATACCCGGCCGTCGCCGGCAGCGAGACGCGCTTGGAGGTGCGCTCAGCGTGGCTCCCATATGATTGCGCACTGGTGTGCGTCTGGGTCGTGACAGCGTGGCACGCGCAAGTCTGTGCTCCATTGGATCAGTCTCCTTTCTTTAACAGGCAAAAGCTTTATAACCTCACCATACCTGCCAACTTTTAAATCAGAAAAACCTAGTAGCCAGGGTCCAGGGGCCGCAGGCCCCGGTAGGTCCAGGACAAAGTCCTGGTGGAGGGTTCAGGGCTTCGCCCCCCGACGCAAAATGATTATTAGCATTCAGACAGGTTAAAATGTTGCTAAAACCATCACTTTTCTATCAGTCACAGTGACTTTTCAAAACAAAAATATTACAGCAAAAATCATATGGGTTGATTGACATGTTTATTCTGTAAGCTAACTTCAATAGTTTGAAATTATTTTGACAGTTAATGCCAGTTATCCTGTCAACCTTTCACAAGACTTCAATTTGTTCATTGAAAGTATAAATAGTATAAACACTTTTAACAGTATGTCGTGCTGTGAAATACAGCCGACACGCGCACCAAACACGAAGCAAGGCCATGGTGCAAGAGAACAAAGGACTTCTTTCATTTAAGGTTTGTGATAAACCATCAAACTCATTCGTTAAAAGGACTCTATAGTAATATAAAGCGAATTTTTCTGGACATTATCATGCAAGAAAAGTTTATTTTTGGGATCGCGATCACCGCGTAATGATTTTTAAAGGTTGCATTACATTATTAACTGTCCCATGTGATCAGCCAGTGCGATTGGAAGTCCATGCTCAATTATTGCCTCCGTAAATAAAACATTTATCACATCCAAAGAATCTGTTTGGGCGACGAAAAACGTTGAAAGTTTTCCACTTGTATCGCTAGCAACGGCATTAGACTTGTGTTTTTTTGTCCGAACGTGGTCTTTTACATCGCTAATTCCTCCGTGTCCGATCGAAAAATCTTGTCTGCACAAGGTGCAATTCGCGTAGTTTTCACCCTTTTTTTTTTTTTTTTATTAATATTAGATATATAACAACGGGCGGATGGCGGGCGGGTGCAATTCTGATCAAACGTTACATCGGGTGGATGGCGGATGGTTGACGACTTTCTGACGCGGTTGCGGATGAAATAAATTGCCTATCCGCGCATCTCTACACTGTTGATTTAGACAGTGATTTAAACGTGGTCTGTGTCGCCCTCTAGTGGTAGGATAGGGTAACTACTGTGTAACAAGAAGTATTAACAGGTTGAAAGTTGAGCTGGCGAATTACGTCGTCAAGCAGAAACATTGTTGCGAACAAACACTCGTTTAAGGCTACATCTAACACATTATAGGCATTTTGGCATTAATAACCGTGCTATATTCGACGTATACTTACATTTTAGTCAGGAACGCACACAATGCTGTTTACACAAGAGCCCATATTACACAGAAACGCTACAACCAGGAAATGACGTCTCAGACTAGATCGCCAAATTAAGAGCACAGGAAATCTAACATCTCAAAACTGCGTCAGAATAAGATAAGACAAAAACACTTTCTGACAGTGTGCTTTCTCCAAGATATTCACCATATGAGTCCATTAAGGCACTTCAAACTCCTTGCCCTGCAGCTTGAATTCTGCCATGGCCAAGCTCTCTTCATTGTAGGCTGTTAGAGACCTCCCTCTGTATCATTTATTATCCTTCTTTTTTTTTTTTTTGTCATAAAAAAATACAATCATGTGTGCTTACGGACTGTATCCCTTGCAGACTGTATTGATCTATATTGATATATAATATAGGAACCACAATATTAATAACAGAAAGAAACAACCCTTTTGTGTGAATGGGGAAGTGAGGTTTTTTGTGTTGGTGCACTAATTGTAAGTGTATCTTGTGTTTTTTATGTTAATTTAATAATAAAAGCATATATATGTAACTGCTGTGTACCCGTCCCGCCAAGAACCCACACAGAGGCTGGATTGGGTGATGTGGTTCTTTACTGGTAGCTGCAAAGAGTGATCAGAACGCACATACACACAATATGTGGTTAACACCTCTGCTGATTTCGATGTCTACAGGGGGAAAATAATATCGACTTCAGTGCAAAATAGTAATACATCTGACGTGAGCATACTTGCCAACCCTCCCGAATTTTCCGGGAGACTCCCGAAATTCAGCGCCTCTCCCGAAAACCTCCCGGGACAAATATTCTCCCGAAAATCTCCCGATTTTCAGCCGAGCTGGAAGCCACGCCCCCTCCAGCTCCATGCGGACCTGAGTGAGGACAGCCTTTTTTCATGACGGGAGGACAAAAGGGTGACAAGAACTAAATCATCCAGACTAGAGATAAATTGTATTATTATGTTTATTTTACCTAAAAGTAAATATATTTATTAATTAAAAAAAACAAAAACTAAATACATTTTTACTATATTTTGCTAAAAACATCAAAATTAATTGTATTTTTATTTGTATTTTTTTGTGACTCCTTATTACATCCAGCCATAGAATTATACATTAAAATAAACATATTTGAAATAATTGATTTTAAGTCATCATAATAATTCATTTAAAATGACCATATTTAATTATTAAAATAATTGCTTGTTTATCAACAACTAGAGCATTTTATTCATTACATTTTGAAACTCTCAGAAGCCAAGTTATGTTATATTCCTTAATATTTATTTATGCAAGTTTGAAGTATCAATTATCTAAACACAGTTTTGTTTGCATATTTTCAGAATGTAGATATATATATATATATATATATATATATATATATATATATATATATATGAAATACTTGACTTGGTGAATTCTGTCAATATACTCCTCCCCTCTTAACCACGCCCCCAACCACGCCCCCACCTCCCGAAATTGGAGGTCTCAAGGTTGGCACGTATGGACGTGAGCAACAACCAATTCAAAACGAAAATTCCACAATGTAGCATTTCAACTGCTATTAAATAACTGTGTATCTTACAATAAATCTCACGTTAGCTTTAGTGTAATATATAATATTTTGCAGAGCAATATCAGAACGTGGCTTACCATCAGCAGAGTACAGGAAGTCTACTAATAGCTTCCGGTTTGCGGTCATATTTACAGACTTTCAGGTACCAGCAGGTGGCGCAATTGGACCTCTCATTGCATAACAAACAATATACATATTTTAGCAGGAATTTCACTCAAATAACCAAAGTATTTCTTATAGCCGTTACATATATATTTGTTTTATTTTATTTTTTAAATTTAATGTGCGGCCCGGTACCAATCGATCCACGGCCCGGTGGTTGGGGACCACTGATGTAGAGCACGGCTGTCAAAGCCAAGACCCGGGGGCCAACATTAAATTGCAGTAGCTCGTCGCATTGGCGGTGGAGATTGAGAATCGCCTCATTGACTGGGAGAGAGAGAGATTCCGACGGCAAGGACTTCGCACCTCGACGTATAGTGGGCGTGGCCATGGAGCTCGTCAAACAACGTCCGCACCGATACCCGTTGTCGATGCCTTGCCGATATCACGGGAGGAGGAACCCATGCAGCTTGGAGGGAATCGTCTCTCTCAAGCAGAGAGAGATCGTCGCCTTCGTCTTCTGCTTTGTCTATATTGCGGAAAAGCTGAGCATCGCATCTACCACTGTCCTCATCGTCCTGCACGCCGTCGCACTCAAGCGTCACCTCGTATAAATGTACTTTCATTTGGTTTTATGTCCATGTTTTCTAGCTAGCAACGTTAGCTATTGTTATGGTGTTAGTTTCTTTCCAGGATGTGTTGCCACTATCTTAATAATTCCAGCAGGGGTCACTGTAGGCCCTCTTTTACTTTCTGTTGTGTTTCTTTCTGCAACTGCCTTCTGGACTTTGGATTTATGGCTCTTTTTTTTTTAACACTTTTTGTCTTTTCAGCAATTGCTTGTAGCTGTCATTAGATGAGGATCAGAATCATTTCAATGTACACAAACAAATAGTGTATTGGTAAGAATGACTCTAAAATATTGGAAATAATTGTATATGTATGTTTTTACTGTAAATCCTCCTTAAGGTGGTCACATATCCCCATGCTGTAACTGTGAAATCAATATTTATTTATTTTTTTCTAATTTAAAGAATTTAGCCGAATTGTAATAATATAAATACCAATACACTGAACAAGTAAGAATAAAATGTGTTTATATGTGCATGAACGTGTGAATAAAAGTTAGGACAGAATAAAAAGAAGGCAGAGATTAATATACCAAGTCATTAATGTCTCACAGAGAATGGTTTTACAATGTCTATAACTTTATTTTTGTATGGAAAAATACGTTTTCTCTCTGTTTTTGAAGGGCTGAATAAAGTCTTGTCAATATCAGAATCGCCATTTTTTTTAGAAGACATTTTTCTCTGAGGTTATATTTATCTTCATTTTTGTGAAGAATTGTTGTACCTTTTTGCTTAGTTTTCTTTGCACATCATTTTGACTGTTTGAAAAAGCACCAAATCATTGAATGTCAATATTTTATATTCAAATGGAGTGTTTGAATGTTCTCTATATGCAATATTATGTAAAAAAAAAAAATGGCCAAAGTTGGAACCTGGGAAAAAACAAAACAGATTTGAATCTGAAAAAGATACGAAACTTGGAAAAATTAAAGGAAACTATAAAAAATAAAAATGTATTCTGAAAAAGTAGAAAGCTCTAACATTATACTATATATAAATGAAAAGAAAGAATTAATAAAAACATATTTTTGTGTGAAAATTATATACAACCTGAAAAATATTTTTTATTTTGAATACACTGAGGTATTTTTCAACATCAAAATCTGAACTTTTAGATTCAGAGTACAAAAGTACAAAACTGTTGTCCCTAATTGACCTCCATATAAATGAATGATGCATCCAAACAAGCAAGTAAACAACAATTTACTCATATAGAGTCTGACGTTCTTAGATCCAATGTTTTCCTTTCTCTAGTATCAATAAAATGGATGGATTCCCTTTTAAAAAGGATGTAGGATCCATACCTATCTCTTGGAAGGCAAACTTTACCAGCACAAATGGATGTAGTTGACATTTAGGAACATGTATCCATCAATGGTTACACCCCTAGCACACAGTGCTTCAGCTGTGTCACATGTCCACAAAAACCTGGACATTTCCGCATTTTGAAATATGAATTTTGGCAAGAAGTACAAACTCCGTTTCCATATGAGTTGGGAAATTGTGTTAGATGTAATTATAAACGGAATACAATGATTTGCAAATCCTTTTCAAGCCATATTCAGTTGAATATGCTACAAAGACAACATATTTGATGTTCAAACTGAGAAACTTTTTTTTTTTTGCAAATAATCATTAACTTTAGAATTTGATGGCAGCAACACATGACAAAGAAGTTGGGAAAGGTGGCAATAAATACTGATAAAGTTGAGGAATGCTCATCAAACACTTATTTGGAACATCCCACAGGTGAACAGGCAAATTGGGAACAGGTGGGTGCCATGATTGGGTATAAAAGTAGATTCCATGAAATGTTCAGTCATTCACAAACAAGGATGGGGCGAGGGTCACCACTTTGTCAACAAATGCGTGAGCAAATTGTTGAACAGTTTAAGAAAAACCTTTCTCAAGCAGCTATTGCAAGGAATTTAGGGATTTCACCATCTAATATCATCAAAGGGTTCAGAGAATCTGGAGAAATCACTGCATGTAAGCAGCTAAGCCCGTGACCTTTGATCCCTCAGGCTGTACTGCATCAACAAGCGTCATCAGTGTGTAAAGGATATCACCACATGGGCTCAGGAACACTTCAGAAACCCACTGTCAATAACTACAGTTGGTCGCTACATCTGTAAGTGCAAGTTAAAACTCTCCTATGCAAGGCGAAAACCGTTTATCAACAACACCCAGAAACACCGTTGGCTTCGCTGGGCCTGAGCTCATCTAAGCTGGACTGATACAAAGTGGAAAAGTGTTCTGTGGTCTGACGAGTCCACATTTCAAATTGTTTTTGGAAACTGTGGACGTCGTGTCCTCCGAAACAAAGAGGAAAAGAACCATCCGGATTGTTCTAGGCGCAAAGTTGAAAAGCCAGCATGTGTGATGGTATGGGGGTGTATTAGTGCCCAAGGCATGGGTAACTTACACATCTGTGAAGGCACCATTAATGCTGAAAGGTACATACAGGTTTTGGAGCAACATATGTTGCCATCCAAGCAACGTTACCATGGACGCCCCTGCTTATTTCATTAAGACAATGCCAAGCCATGTGTTACATCAACGTGGCTTCATAATAAAAGAGTGCGGGTACTAGACTGGCCTGCCTGTAGTCCAGACCTGTCTCCCATTGAAAATGTGTGGTGCATTATGAAGCCTAAAATAGCACAACTTAACAACTTAAGCTGTACATCAAGCAAGAATGGGAAAGAATTCCACCTGAGAAGCTTCAAAAATGTGTCTCCTCAGTTCCCAAATGTTTACGGAGTGTTGTTAAAAGGAAAGGCCATGTAACACAGTGGTGAACATGCCCTTTCCCAACTACTTTGTACGTGTTGCAGCCATGAAAATTTAAGTTAATGATTATTTGCAAATAAAAAATAAAGTTTATGAGTTTGAACATCAAATATGTTGTCTTTGTAGCATATTCAACTGAATATGGCTTGAAAAGGATTTGCAAATCATTGTATTCCGTTTATATTTACATCTAACACAATTTCCCAACTCATATGGAAACGGAGTTTGTAGATGAGCCGAGGAGGAAAATAGGAAACATTTTCTGAGTTCCTTACATGCATGTTACATAATTTGACATGACCTTTTCAAAGGTAATAATGTTAGTAAATGATGTAGCAACAATGATGTGGTACATTACATGGGACATGGAAGTGTCAAAGAGCTTGGTAGATGAGAATACATCTCAAGGTCAAATATAGTGTAGAAATGCACCCGATTGCAGGAAATGTGGTCTTCATTTTCTACATTTTCTTTCAGGGTTTGTGTGGCAGCACTTTCTGCTGATAAATATCTTTGTTTTTTATCAAAGGGTGCTCACATCCCTGCAATTTGACAATTGACTGTAGTGAGGTGTGTGTCCATGTCACTATCACCATACCTGCATTCATAGTGTCAGTGTGTCACTATTTCATCTTGATCTTCTTCTTGATGCAGCCTGCTGTATAGCTTGCTTTTGTCTAACTTTGCTTTACTGATCCTTGCTTTTACACAGAGTTCTGGATTGGAGGGGGCCATTGAAAACACCACAGTTGGAATCTAGGTTGTTAGACAAAGTTGAAGTCATGAAGTAGAGGACATGGGCATGGTTCTTGAGGGTATGAAGGTTTTGGACAATCTGGACAATGTCACATTGGCTGTTGTTATGCTGTTTGGACTTATGCCTGCCCTGAACCTCAGCTACACTTTTGAGCTCATCCAAAACATTTGCATGGAGCTGCTTTGATCGTTAGTGAGGTCTTAGAACATGCTACTTGGAAGCTTCAACGTGTTGAGCTTGTGTAAAGATGGAAAAGCACAGCTGTAGGACAACATACATTTTCATACATTGTATACATTGCATTGTCCATTGCAAAACACTCAATGTTCTAATAACTTCTTTTATTACTCAAGCAGAAATGTGCAAATAAACAATACACATTGTACAGTACTATCATAAGTATTACACCTTTCATTAATCAGGTGACAATTGGCGAGGCTTCATTAAAGACTTGGCCTGAACTTTACTCTTAATCATTCATGAAACCTTTACAAAGACAACTTTTCTTTGTAAAAAGTAACGTCTCATTCATTATTTTGAGTAAGGGTTAATTGTTATTATTTGTTTTTTGCAATGATTTGGAGTAAGGTTTACTAATGACAATTTCCAGTGTCAGTCTCTGAGGTACACGGTGCACTAAAGAGCCTGGACACAAGTAAAGCAGCAGGACCTGACCAAATGATACCTTTTCTCTTCAGATTGGCTGCACATTTTGTTGCTGAGCCTCTCTCATGTAGCTTTCAATGAATGAATGAATGTATTTATTCCGGCAGACAGACATATATAGCAACACTTCATCACTCTTTGTAGTTTGACACACATGCAACGGCACCCACCGAAAAAGGATACAGGAAAAGAGCAGGAATGTTTATCCATGTCCCGCCCCTAATTTACAATCAACTTATATGTTGGTTGTATATGTTGGTTATATATGTTGGTTATATATGTTGGTTATATATGTTGGTTGTATATGATGGTTATATATGTTGGTTGTATATGATGGTTATATATGTTGGTTATATATGTTGGTTATATATGTTGGTTATATATGTTGGTTATATATGTTGGTTATATATGTTGGTTATATATGTTGGTTGTATATGATGGTTATATATGTTGGTTATATAGTCCAAGTTTCAACAGCAGAGTTGATGGATACATGACAATTTCTGAAGAAGTATAACATATGATAATGACAAGTCAGTATACATACACCAATATGGATATAATAGCATTGAGTGACCATGAGATTAGCTCCATCTTGCCTGGGTATCTTTCGTCTTCTGAAGCCTTGTCTGGTGTGTTATGTCCCTTATTCCACAGTGACTTCTTTTGCACCTGTGTCCCACAGTTGAGATAGTCCAAACAACTAGTCATGTTTCTGATAGTTTTTCCCGACAACACATTTTTTACCGCAAGGTTGAACACTCTTAGGCTAGAAGACAGATGAATTTCTCCGCTCACATTGTCCCACAGTTTCACCCCCGCCATAGATAACGTTTGAGCCTTGAATGTGGAATTGACTATGTTGTGTTTGAATTTCAGAATTGTGGACCATGCAGTCCCTGTGGAGACCGTTGTGGCGACACCGGCACATATCTCGGGACACCAAGTTGAGGGTCTACAATTCCTCTGTCATCTCTGTCCTTCTGTACGGCTCGGAAACATGGCCGCTGAATAACATCCTCGCGGCCAGGCTAGATGGCTTTGATTCCAGAGCCCTCAGGAGGATAGAAGGCATCAAGTGGAGCCAGCATGTCACCAACAAGACCCTAAGAGAGCTAACCCAACAGCTCCCAGCCTCTCGCCTCGCAGCAATGCGGCGAGTGCGCTGGTATGGCCATGTCATCCGCCTGCCGGGGGAACACCCCACGCGCAAAATCCTGGACTTCAACCCGCAGCGAGCTGGCTGGAGACGCCCTAGAGGCGCCCCCAGGACTCGCTGGCTGGATGTATTAGCCCAGGACCTTAAGGCCTGCAATGTGACTATGGCACAAGCTCAACACCTTGCCCACAACAGACCCAGATGGAGAGACCTGGTTGCTATGGTCGGCTCTACGCGCCCTGAAGTGCAAGAGGACTAAGTAAGTAAGTAAGTAAGTAAGGACCATCTCTGAGTGAAAACAGACTCTGTATATTTGCAGGTGGAGCCCTTTGTGTGGCCATGAACATAACTTGAAGGCGACTGTATTGGATTATATCATGTAGTATAAGAAAATGAGTCATTATGAACAGATCATTGGTATGAGCTCTATATGGGGCATAATGTATCATTCTAATTGTCTTTTTCTTTTACTTTTTTTATGCCTTTTAACCTGAGTCTTACAAGTAAAAGCCTTCCAAAAATGAGGAAATGGGCCTTTCTTCTTCCCCTGTTAAAAGGAGGTGAATCCACTAATATAAATAACTACAGAGCGATTTCCAAATTGGGTTAATGTAGTAAGAGTTAGTGAGAAGTGCTTTCTGATGACTTCACAGCCCTGAAACACTATCCCCTATTTGTTCCCACTACCGCACCTTAAGTTGGAGTCCTTCATCTCGTTATATGCAAATATAATGACAATAAAGTCT
Source organism: Nerophis lumbriciformis (assembly GCF_033978685.3). Classification (NCBI taxonomy): domain Eukaryota; kingdom Metazoa; phylum Chordata; class Actinopteri; order Syngnathiformes; family Syngnathidae; genus Nerophis; species Nerophis lumbriciformis. The sequence continues at coordinate 26,305,783 of NC_084582.2, forward strand.
ATTCTTTTCTTTGATTCAATGAATAAGTTGGTGAGCAGTAGAAAAACAGCCGATGAGGAAGTTTGGCGGCAAACTTGTCACGACCTGTTGTGCTTGTCAGGTCAGGTGATTTCCCAGAAAAGCCACGCAGGCATTTACCTGACGTGGCCACAAGGGGCGCTTGTAGAAGACTTCTTGTCAGTTGACTGCTGCCACTTTTCAGCAATAGCGCCACCAGGGGGTGCACTGCAAAAACTGGAATCTAAGTAAGATGAAATATCTCAAATAAGGCTGATATTTGCTTATTTTCTGTCTGATAAGATCATTCTTCTCACTAAGCAGAATTGATGTTAGAGTGTTTTACTTGTTTTAAGTGTTTTGGTCCAAAATGATGTCAGTAAGATATTACAGCTTGTTGCTGAGATTTGATGACCTATATTGAGTAAAACATGCTTGAAACTAGAATATCAAGTGTTGTGTCATCAACACTCACAAGTATAAAACTACTTTTTTAAAGTCATCATTTCTTATTTCAAGCATGAAATAAAAAAATCATGACTTTGACACAATTGTGTCTCATAATTAAAACAGATGACAGCCAAATGGACTTTGCTGTTTTATTTTCAATGAAACAAGAGAAAACACGTACTCATATAGTAGTACACTTGGCACAGTACAGTAAACTGACAGTTAATATTTAAACATTTAACATTTCTGACAATTTTGAACAGAAATAGTTCATGCACATTCAGATAAATCCTTCAAAATGACAATTAAAAACATTTTGGCCGGGGGCCGGGCTGTATATATGCGCACTAATTGACTGCAAGAGCACGCACTTGGCGCGATGATGTCATGTTATGGATGGAAAAATGCATTTTTAGACAATATGATTTGCCTGAGCGGCTAGGAGACCCCGAGAGTAACAAGCGCTTGCCTTGTTTTCTTTCCATTAAGAACAATAAACTAGTTTTTAGTATAAGTTTGCTGGTTTCAAGAAATGTAATATCATTATGTCAAGATAATGGCACTAGCATTTACTTCATTTAAGAATATTTTTCAACATTTGAGCAAAAAGGTCTCTTTTTTTCTACCAAGAAAAGTGCACTTGTTATTAGTGAGAATATACTTATTTTAAGCTATTTTGGGGTTCATTGAGGTTAGCTAATTTACTTGTTTTGGAAAGTCTTGACAAGCCACATTTTCTTGTTCTATTGGCAGATAATTTTGCTTAGTTCAAATAAAATATCCCTAATTTTTGTATTTTTTTTCTTCTTGTTTTTGAACACTGACTTTTTGCAGTGTGGCTCTCGGCCGCTTCACTGGCCAGTGTCAATTGTAGTAGCATCAGTTATGCATTTCATCCCAAATGCACAGCCTCATCTCTGTGTCAGACTCACACACACACACACACACACACACACACACACACACACACACACACACACACACACACACACACACACACACACACACACACACACACATACACACACACACACACACACACACACACACACACACACACACACACACAGCCAGTGTGTGGAAAAGAGCTGTCAGTTGTTATTGCTGTTGATGAAAAGTAAGATGCAGGCTATCATTATTTGTGTCAATGTGGACTTCCTCACGCTGCAAGTGTTTACTGGTCAGACAACACAATGAAATGAAAATAATGTCAAAGAAGAGGGGAACTGATGACTCCATGTTAGTTGGTGGAGTAAAAGACAAGCTGAAAAAAAAGATGACTATGTCTAGAGTGTAGGCAGTGCTGTTAAGTTTCTCTGTGTGTGAATAAGTGGAGAATGCGGAAACTTTGAGGCATGATGCAGCTGACTTGTTGATGAACTAGTTTGAGAAGAATGTTTTTGTTTTCTTCATAAGTGGACTGTACTTGTCACTTTTGTAAATATTGACTATTGTGTGTGAAGTCCTACTAAAGGTGAACATTCAGTTGAAGAATTAGGCCATCAAGTTAAGATAAATGGGTTGAAAAATGTGGATCAAGGATACTTTATTGAATTGATTTCACTTTCATATTTGAGATTGTCACCTTATTGTGGTTAAGAGCTACCAGCAGGAGCTTAGTCTTCAGGTGGCACACCCAAGTTGCACAGGTGTGACAAAGTACAATTCTCTTCTCCAGGATGAACTCACAGGGCCTGATTTGTTAAAGGTTTGCGTGTACTAAAAGAGGTGCAAACCTGATGGCACACGCAGAGCTGATCTACTAAACCTGTGCAAAGTGGATGGCGTCTCTTAAGTGAGCAGAATATGCAAAATAATATGCAGAATATATGCTGATCATTAAAACAGCCACGATACTGGGAGAAAATGCCAATATAATGATTTATCACGCCCAATATGATTTATCAACACTCATTGCTGTGGTGCCAGCACTATTTAGCTTTTATTTAGTAAGTGTGCACACTGACACTTCCACACACGGCTGCAGGATCAGTGCTTGTGCTCCACACACACACATTTGACACATATCCTCTTTTCAGCAACATCATTTTTTAGCTGCTCAACGACTTCAGGGGCTAATCAAAACACATCTGACTGATGCATTATTGTGGACTTTATTATTTTTAATGTTCTTTTTTTCAATATACAAACCCCAAAAGCAGTGAAGTTGTCTCGTTGTGTAAATGGTCAATAAAAAGAGAATACAACAAATCCTTTTCAACTTATATTCAATTGAATAGACTGCAAAGACAAGATAGTTGACGTTCAAACTGGACAACTTTATTTTTTGCAAATATCAGCTCATTTGGAATTTGATGCCTGCAACATGTTTAAAAAAAGCTGGCACAAGTGGCAAAAAAGAGTGAGAAAGTTGAGGAATGCTCATAAAAGACTTATTTGGAATATCCCACAGGTGAACAGGCTATTTGGGAACAGGTGGGTGCCATGATTGGGTATAAAAGCAGCTTCCATGAAATGTTCAGTCATTCCTTTTCAAGCCTTGCATAAATGTCTCTGCCAAAATGTAAAAAAAAATGTGTGTTGTTGTACTGTGCAGGTTTGAAATAAATAATTCAAAAACATATACCGTATTTTCCGCACTATAAGGCGCACCGGATTATTAGCCGCACCTTCTATGAATTACATATTTCATAATTTTGTCCACCAATAAGCCGCCCCGGACTATAAGCCGCGCCTACGCTGCGCTAAAGTGAATGTCAAAAAAACGCTGCGCTAAAGTGAATGTCAAAAAAACAGTCAGATAGTTCAGTCAAACTTTAATAATATATTGAAAACCAGCGTTCTAACAACTCTGTCCCAAAATGTACGCAAATGTGCAATCACAAACATAGTAAAATTCAAAATGGTGTAGAGCAATAGTAACATAATGTTGCTCGAACGTTAATGTCACAACACACAAAATAAACATAGCGCTCACCTTCTGAAGTTATTCTTCATTCGTAAATCCTTCGAATTCTTCGTCTTCGGTGTCCGAATTGAAAAGTTGCGCAAGCGTGGGATCCAAAATGGCCGGTTCCGTCTCGTAGAAGTCATCGGGAGTCAGTGTCGCTGTTGTTCTGTGAATCCTGCCTTCCGGAAAGCTCGGACCACAGTTGTGACCGAAATATCTGCCCAAGCATTTACGATCCACTGGCAAATGTTGGCGTATGTCGTCCGAGGCTGTCTGCCCGTCTTAGTGAAGGTGTGTTCGCCTTCGGAGCTGTGTGAAAAAAGCCACCCGGCCTCTTCGCGTAAACTTCCCTTAACCACTCGCTCATCTTTTCTTCATCCATCCATCCCTTCGAGTTAGCTTTTATGATGACGCCGGCTGGAAAGGTCTCTTTTGGCAAGGTCTTCCTTTTGAATATCACCATGAGTGGAAGTTAGCATGGCAAGCTAGAACCACAGTGAAGGATGACTTCTCATTCCCTGTGGTGCGAATATTCACCGTACGTGCTCCCGTTCCACAGTGCGGTTCAGTTGCTGTGAAATACGGTAGTAATCCGTGTGCGGATGGAGAGATTGCGTCTTTTTATGAACCGGATCGCTTAGTAGGAGCCATTTTGTGGTCTTTACAGATGTAAACAGGAAATGAAACGTACGGTGATATCCGCGCGTTTTTTCTTCTTCTTCCGGGGGCGGGTGAAGCGCTTCCTGTTCTATGGGGGCGGGTGAAGCGCTTCCTGTTCTATGGGGGCGGGTGCTTTCCTTGGCGGTTGCTTGCGTAGAAGAAGAAGCGCTTCCTGTTCTACCGGGAAAAAAGATGGCGGCTGTTTACCGAAGTTGCGAGATCGAAACTTTATGAAAATTAATCGTAATAAAGCGCACCGGGTTATAAGGCGCACTGTTAGCTTTTGAGAAAATTTGTGGTTTTTAGGTGCGCCTTATAGTGCGGAAAATACGGTATATAGAAACAGATAAATATCAATATGCAACACTTTATGTTTATATTTTCTCTAAGTGCACATTTTTCAAATTGAACATTTTCAAATGATCACTTCTAAGACAGTTTTGTGAAATCACAACATCCCATTTTAACTAGCTAGCCACTAACATTTTTTAACAAATCATGAATTACTTTGCACCATGTTTGTACACATCAGTGACGTGCAGTCACTAGAGGCAGGTGAGGCGGGGCCTCACCTGCCATCATGGAAAGAAAAAAAATGTAAAAATTTTTTTTTTTAATTAAATTGTTATATGTATCCAGTGATTATACTATAAAGTTATTTTCCATTTAACTTCACCCGTTTTAGATTATTTTTATTTAAAATTGCTGAATTTTCACATTTACCGTTCAAATACTGAGAAGAGACGGTGCGGTGAACAGCAGCCAGTTGAGGCACGTCACTCAGTGCCTCAACATGGACGGACTCGGCTAACTGCTGGCCTGCTGTGCAGTGAGACTGTATTGCTATATGAATTATATTATACATTTCCATAGTTTAGTTAGCTGAGGTATATAATGTACAGTGTATTTTGTCAACAACTGTATGTGTGTGTGTAACGTATTTCTTGTGCTGAGCAATCATAAAACGGCTGAAAAAGACGCACTGGCTGAGGCTCGCCTCCTGCACCCCCGCCGTAGAATGCACCCCCTGACGGGAGTGTTATATCAACTAAAGCCCACACTTAAACTTTCCACGTGCAAGATTGAATCTATTTAAAAAAGTTATTTCAGAAGAAGCCAAAAAGTGCAAAAACAATAATGTTCGTGTTGAAGGAGTTGTGAATGACTGCAGGGCCACAACATTAGGTACACCTGCAGACTGCAGGTGTACCTAATTCACAACTCCTCCAACACGAACATTATTGTTTTTGCACTTTTTGGCTTCTTATTAAATAACTTTTGTAACCTATTTTTATGGGCTTTCCTCTTTGTGATGTTAAGTTCCTGTTATGCGCTGTTATACAGTATATGCCTTGAGCTCTTATTTTGAAGGCGCTAAGAGCGGAAGTGATGACACTGAAACGACTGGGTCGCATAGTGATGCGGATGTGGTTCTCCCAAGGATGCAGACGTCTTCGGACACAGCTTGCAGGTAGGAAAATGATTTATTTTAAATATAAATCATATGGTGAATAACAAAAAGACATGCACGTAGCACAAAAGGCAAAACAAAAGGACTAGCGTGGGAGCTAGCAGGAAAAAATAGCATAGCATGAAATCTAAGTAATCGTTATTAGTTGTATGGGAACAAACTAGGAAGCCAGGCCGAGTGAGGCCAGGGCAAAGACTAAATAGCCCTCTGATTAGTGCCCGGGCAACAGGTGCGCGTCCCGAACACTAACCAGAGGCAGGTGAAAGTAATCAGTTGACATGGCAACTGAACACAAACAAAATCAAGGTGCTGAAAACATGTGACTCAAACATAAACAAACTATGATCCGGACAGCGGATCGTAACAGACACGTTGGAGTTGAGCGGAAATTTTTGAAAGAAGATAAATAAAGTGGTCCTCGTGTAAACTGGAGCCTCCGTGTTTGTTATTTTGTAGTTTCATACAGTATAGGCCACATTTATAAACCCTCGGTTACACTTTTTTAAATAGATTGGACTCTTACTATTATGTTGGATCCACTATGGACTGGACTCTCACAATATTATGTCAGACCCACTCGACATCCATTGCATTCGGTCTCCCTGGGGGGGGGGTTACCTACATATGCGGTCCTCTCCAAGGTTTCTCATAGTCATTCACATCGACGTCCCACTGGAGTGAGTTTTTCCTTGCCCTTATGTGGGCTTTGTACCGAGGATGTCGTTGTGGCTTGTGCAGCCCTTTGAGACACTTGTGATTTAGGGCTATATAAATAAACATTGATTGATTGATTGATTGAGATTCAATCTTGCACGTGGAAAGTTTAAGTGAGGGCTTTAGTTGATATAACACTCTCGTCAGGGGGTGCATTAATCCAGCACAACAGCGGCTCATGGACTTATTTTATAAGTAAAGGTAAGACCATAATAACGTTTTTTTATTATTAAATGTGCTTTTTTGTGTGCTACAGTTTGTATGTGTAAAGTTAAAGTTAAGTTAAAGTAGCAATGATTGTCACACACACACTAGGTGTAATGAAATTTGTCCTCTGCATTTGACCCATCCCTTGATCACCCCCTGGGAGGTGAGGGGAGCAGTGGGCAGCAGCGGTGCCGCGCCTGGGAATCATTTTTGGTTATTTAACCCCCAATTCCAAGCCTTGATGCTGAGTGCCAAGCAGGGAAGAATGCTGGTATGAGCTTTTAAACATAACCCGTTAACTGCTGCCAATCAAATGGTGAATAAGATACTCTTTAGGGTTCATATGTTTGTAAATCTGACTGTGATGAAGTCAGTGCCTCACCAGCCATCAACCTCACCGCACGTCACTGGCGGAACAAACGACTGACTATTTTCGTCGGCTTTCCCCACACCCTCGTATTTTTAACAAATTTCGTCCAATTTCTTGCCCCTTTCGCATCTTTGGGCCACTGGTGCAACTTGAATCCGTCCCTGTTGGTGTTGTTACACCCTCCGACAACACACCGACGAGGCATGATGTCTCCAAGGTACGGAAAACAGTCGAAAAAACGGAAAATAACAGAGCTGATTTGATTCGGTGTTTGTAATGTGTTTGAGAAAATGGCGGATTGCTTCCGAGAGCGAATAATAGAAAGGCGTTTAATTCGCCAAAATTCACCCATTTAGAGTTCGGAAATCGGTTAAAAAAATATATGGTCTTTTTTCTGCAACATCAAGGTACCGTATTTTCCGCACTATTAGCCGCACCTAAAAACCACAAATTTACTCAAAAGCTGACAGTGCGGCTTATAACCCGGTGCGCTTTATATATGGATTAATATTAAGATTCATTTTCATAAAGTTTAGGTCTCGCAACTACGGTAAACAGCCGCCATCTTTTTTCCCCGTAGAAGAGGAAGCGCTTCTTCTTCTACGCAAGCAACCGCCAAGGTAAGCACCCGCCCCCATAGAAGAGGAAGCGCTTCTTCTTCTACTGTAAGCAACCACCCGCCCCCGTAGAAGAAGAAGCGCGCGGATATTACGTTTCATTTCCTTTGTGTGTTTACATCTGTAAAGACCACAAAATGGCTCCTACTAAGCGACAGGTTTCCGGTTCATGAAAAGACGCAATCTCTCCATCCGCACACGGACTACTATTTCACAGCAACTGCCTAAAGACTTTCAAGAAAAGCTGGCTACTTTCCGTGCATATTGTAAAAACAAGATAGCTGAAAAAAAGATCCGGCCAGAGAACATTATCAACATGGACGAGGTTCCACTGACTTTTGATATTCCTGTGAACCGCACTGTGGATACAACGGGAGCACGTACGGTGAATATTCGTACCACAGGGAATGAGAAGTCATCCTTCACTGTGGTTCTAGCTTGCCATGCTAATGGCCAGAAACTTCCACCCATGGTGATATTCAAAAGGAAGACCTTGCCAAAAGAGACCTTTCCAGCCGGCGTCATCATAAAAGCTAACTCGAAGGGATGGATGGATGAAGAAAAGATGAGCGAGTGGTTAAGGGAAGTTTACGCGAAGAGGCCGGGTGGCTTTTTTCACGCAGCTCCGTCCATGTTGATATACGACTCCATGCGCGCCCACATCACGCTGGTTTTTAATATATTATTAAAGTTTGACTGATCTATTTGACTGTTTTTTTGACATTCCTTTAGCGCAGTTAGATGCGGCTTATAACACGGGGCGGCTTATAGGTGGACAAAGTTTTGAAATATGCCGTTCATTGAAGGCGCGGCTTATAACCCAGGGCGCCTTATGGTGCGGAAAATACGGTATATATTGACGCTTACATAGGTCTGGTGATCTGTGCTGTTTAGCTCTGGAGCGGATGCTGTTTATGATCTCTACGACGGGAGTCATTACGTGCTCAAAGCAGATCACTTTTGCACATAAGGCCTGCTGGTGTATGATGCAGTGGTACTGCAAAAAGTTTAGGAACTCTGGGTCAGCTTTACAGTGAGCAACGAATCCTGTGTGTCGGCCGATCATAGCAGGAGCCCCATCCGTAGTCACTGATACCAGCTTTTCCAGCGGCACCTTTTTTTACACCAAAAACTCAATTTTTATTTTATTATTTTAATCATAATAAGTTTGAAGAAATATTTCACAAATATTCTTCGTCGAAAAAACAGAAGCTAAAATGAAGAATTAAATTAAAATTGATTTATTATTCTTTACAATAAAAAAAATAAATTTACTTGAACATTGATTTAAATTGTCAGGAAAGAAGAGGAAGGAATATAAAAGGTAAAAAGGTATATGTGTTTAAAAATCCTAAAATCATTTTTAAGGTTGTATTTTTTCTCTAAAATTGTCTTTCTGAAAGTTATAAGAAGCAAAGTAAAACAATAAATGAATTCATTTAAACAAGTGAAGATCAAGTCTTTAAAATATTTTCTTGGATTTTCAAATTCTTTTTGAGTTTTGTCTCTCTTAGAATTAAAAATGTGGAGTAAAGCGAGACCAGCTTGCTAGTAAATAAATACAATTTAAAAAATAGAGGCACCTCACTGGTAAGTGCTGCTATTTGAGCTATTTTTAGAACAGGCCAGTTGGCGACTCATCTGGTCCTTACGGGCGACCTGGTGCCCGAGGGCACCGCGTTGGTGACCCCTGGTCTACTTGTTCATACAATAATGTGTGTAAAATGAGCTTTGACAGGACGCAGGCTGGACTCTGGAGCCTACGTTAGCTGTCACCTGGCTGTGCTACACTCTGGACAAGTCACTAGTTCATTACAAAAAACAGTCGCCAGTTGATTGTCGAGCAAGGATGTGACTGTGCGTGTGTGTTACACACATATCACTGTCGGACAAACATGTGCGCCCATTAGAGGCTGCATTGAATTGTATTGTGACACATTCAACTTCTACTCAGTAAGAAACATTGTTCTTAATAATTACTGAATCATGACCTTAGTTATGATACCACCCGGATTAATTGCGGCCTTGGACGTGCTGGCCCCCGCCAGGTTCGGTCTTGTGAACGCAAGATCTTTGACAAACAAAACTTTTATCCTGAAGGATTTCTTCACTTCCCGCGGACTGGACTTCCTCTGTGTGACGGAGACATGGCTGAGAGCCGGTGAGTCCGCCCCTCTTAATGAACTTCTGCCTTCGGAGTGTTCTTACTTTAATTCCCCACGGCCGTCCGGTCGAAAAGGAGGAGGATTAGCAGTCGTTTTTAAAAATGACTTTAAATGCCGTCAGATCCGCCTACAATCCTCCTTTTCAAGCTTCGAACTGTGCATGTTTGAACTGGGTCTTTCTGATGTCGTCCTGTGTGCCGTCATCTATCGACCACCCAAGTACCACAAAGACTTTATAACTGACTTTTCTGAATTTCTGGCTGAAATCCTGCCCAAATATGATCGTGTCCTTATTGTGGGTGATTTTAATATTCACACCTGCTGTCCAGATGAGCCGCTTTCCAGGAGCTTCCTGAATATAATCGACTCATTTAACTTTGTACAGTCTGTGTGTGGTTCTACACATGAACGCGGGCATACACTCGATTTAGTGCTCTCGTATGGTTTGTGTGTTTTTAATTTGGACATTTGCGACGCTGTGTTCTCTGATCACATGCCGATCCTGTTTGATATTGCCACGCAGTGTCCAGTTAAATTGTGCGCACCGCCCCAACGCTCTCGCATGTTTAATTCTTCGTCTCCTGCTCGGTTCTCCTCTATTTTTTTGACTCTTTGTGATGATAATTCTGCAGCATCTGTGTGTCTGAATACTGAAGAGTTGGTTTCTGGGTTCAACTCTATCTGTTCACAAACACTGGACACGATCGTGCCCTTCAAATGCCGCCGCGCTAAAGCCACGCCTCAACCCTGGTTGAATGACGTCACTCGGGCTGCCAGGCGCGTATGTAGAAGAGCAGAGAGAAAATGGAAAAAAGACAGGCTGCATGTGTCCTTTGCCATTTTTAAAGAAAGCCTGTTTTCCTTTCAGATGACTGTAAAAGCAGAAATGAATATATATCTATCTCAGATTATATCTTCTAACTGTAACAACCCCAGAGTTCTGTTTAAAACTATTAACACTGTCATTGATGCTCCCAAATCTGCTGGTTTTGATGCTTCTTTTGAATTCTGTGAAAATTGTCTCCATTTTTTCACTGACAAAATTGTGTCAACTAGAGCCAGTCTATCTCAGCCTTCATATGACCCTTCTGTTCCCCTGCATTTCTCTTCTGTTTTCCATCAGTTTGAGCCGGTGTCCTTTTCTTTTTTAAGTGACACAGTTAGTCATATGAAGCCCTCTGGTTCTCCTGCAGATGCCCTCCCACCTCGCCTGTTTAAGGAGGTACTTGCTACTATTGGATCAAGTGTCCTTAACATTATCAATAGTAGCCTCTCTTCTGGAATAGTTCCAGTAGAGTTTAAACATGCAGTGGTACGACCTCTACTTAAAAAACCCAGCCTCGACCCCTCTCTCCTCTCTAACTTCAGACCTATCTCTAATCTTCCATACATTTCCAAAATATTAGAGAAGGTTGTCTACAGTCAGTTGCTGCCCTTCTTAGAGGATAATGGTATCACTGAGCTGTTCCAGTCCGGTTTTAAAGCCCTCCACAGCACAGAGTCAGCGCTTCTAAAAGTTTTTAACGATATCCTCCTGTCCACTGATTCTGGTAAATATGTTGTCCTGGTGCTTTTAGATCTGTCTGCTGCGTTCGACACCGTCGACCACGCCACCTTAATCACTCGTCTTGAGAACTGTGTGGGCATTAAGGGCGCCGCCCTCAACTGGTTCCGGTCGTACCTAACCGACAGGAGTTTTTGTGTAAAAGTAGACAGTTTTATGTCGTCCACAGCTCCTTTACCACATGGGGTCCCCCAGGGTTCAATCCTTGCCCCAATTTTATTTGCGCTTTACCTTCTCCCCCTTGGTTCTATTTTTAGGAAGTACAGTATTGCATTTCATTTTTATGCCGATGATTGCCAGATTTATTTTCCCATGGCACAAAATAACACGGTTCAAAGTCTTATTGACTGCCTGCACGACATCAAAGTCTGGCTTTCAGCTAACTTCCTGAGCCTAAATGAAGACAAAACAGAAGTTATGTTGTTCGGTCCAAGTCGCTCTCCCTCCCCCAACGTTGACCTCGGCACTCTGACCCCGTATCTCAGCGACTCTGTCACAAACCTGGGGGTAAAGTTTGACTCAGATTTTAAATTCGAAAAACAAATCAGCAGCGTCGTTCAAAAAAGCTTTTATCAATTACGCCAAATAGCGA
>NC_084582.2:26322500-26355000 GCF_033978685.3 Nerophis lumbriciformis
TCCACATCTTCTCTCCATCTTTACCTCCATCCACACCTTCTCTCCATCTTTACCTCCATCCACACCTTCTCTCCATCTTTACCTCCATCCACACCTTCTCTCCATCTTCACTTCCATCCACATCTTCTCTCCATCTTTACCTCCATCCACACCTTCTCTCCATCTTTACCTCCATCCACATCTTCTCTCCATCTTTACCTCCATCCACACCTTCTCTCCATCTTTACCTCCATCCACACCTTCTCTTCATCTTTACCTCCATCCACACCTTCTCTCCATCTTTACCTCCATCCACACCTTCTCTCCATCTTAACCTCCATCCACACCTTCTCTCCATCTTTACCTCCATCCACACCTCCTCTCCATCTTTACCTCCATCCACCCCTCCTCTCCATCTTTACCTCCATCCACACCTTCTCTCCATCTTTACTTCCATCCACACCGTCTCTCCATCTTTACCTCCATCCACACCTTCTCTCCATCTTTACCTCCATCCACACCTTCTCTCCATCTTTACTTCCATCCACACCTTCTCTCCATCTTTACCTCCATCCACACCTCTCCCTCTTTACCTCCATCCACACCTTCTCTCTATCTTAACCTCCATCCACACCTTCTCTCCATCTTTACCTCCATCCACACCTTCTCTCTATCTTTACTTCCATCCACACCTTCTCTCCATCTTAACTTCCATTCACACCTTCTCTCCATCTTAACTTCCATTCACACCTTCTCTCCATCTAAACCTCCGTTCTCATCTTCTCTCCATCTTTACCTCTATCCACACCTTCTCTCCATCTTTACCTCCATCCACACCTTCTCTCCATCTTTACCTCCATCCACACCTTCTCTCCATCTTTACCTCCATCCACACCTTCTCTCCATCTTCACTTCCATCCACATCTTCTCTCCATCTTTACCTCCATCCACACCTTCTCTCCATCTTTACCTCCATCCACATCTTCTCTCCATCTTTACTTCCATCCACACCTTCTCTCCATCTTTACCTCCATCCACACCTCTCCCTCTTAACCTCCATCCACACCTTCTCTCCATCTTTACTTCCATCCACACCTTCTCTCCATCTTTACTTCCATCCACACCTTCTCTCCATCTTTACCTCCATCCACACCTCTCCCTCTTAACCTCCATCCACACCTTCTCTCCATCTTTACCTCCATCCACACCTTCTCTCTATCTTTACTTCCATCCACACCTTCTCTCCATCTTAACTTCCATTCACACCTTCTCTCCATCTTAACTTACATTCACACCTTCTCTCCATCTAAACCTCCGTTCTCATCTTCTCTCCATCTTTACTTCCATCCACACCGTCTCTCCATCTTTACCTCCATCCACATCTTCTCTCCATCTTTACCTCCATCCACACCTTCTCTCCATCTTTACCTCCATCCACACCTTCTCTTCATCTTTACCTCCATCCACACCTTCTCTCCATCTTTACCTCCATCCACACCTTCTCTCCATCTTTACCTCCATCCACACCTTCTCTCCATCTTTACCTCCATCCACACCTTCTCTCCATCTTTACCTCCATCCACACCTTCTCTCCATCTTTACCTCCATCCACACCTTCTCTCCATCTTTACCTCCATCCACACCTTCTCTCCATCTTTACCTCCATCCACATCTTCTCTCCATCTTTACCTCCATCCACACCTTCTCTCCATCTTTACCTCCATCCACACCTTCTCTCCATCTTTACCTCCATCCACACCTTCTCTCCATCTTCACTTCCATCCACATCTTCTCTCCATCTTTACCTCCATCCACACCTTCTCTCCATCTTTACCTCCATCCACATCTTCTCTCCATCTTTACCTCCATCCACACCTTCTCTCCATCTTTACCTCCATCCACACCTTCTCTTCATCTTTACCTCCATCCACACCTTCTCTCCATCTTTACCTCCATCCACACCTTCTCTCCATCTTAACCTCCATCCACACCTTCTCTCCATCTTACCTCCATCCACACCTCCTCTCCATCTTTACCTCCATCCACCCCTCCTCTCCATCTTTACCTCCATCCACACCTTCTCTCCATCTTTACTTCCATCCACACCGTCTCTCCATCTTTACCTCCATCCACACCTTCTCTCCATCTTTACCTCCATCCACACCTTCTCTCCATCTTTACTTCCATCCACACCTTCTCTCCATCTTTACCTCCATCCACACCTCTCCCTCTTTACCTCCATCCACACCTTCTCTCTATCTTAACCTCCATCCACACCTTCTCTCCATCTTTACCTCCATCCACACCTTCTCTCTATCTTTACTTCCATCCACACCTTATCTCCATCTTAACTTCCATTCACACCTTCTCTCCATCTTAACTTCCATTCACACCTTCTCTCCATCTAAACCTCCGTTCTCATCTTCTCTCCATCTTTACCTCTATCCACACCTTCTCTCCATCTTTACCTCCATCCACACCTTCTCTCCATCTTTACCTCCATCCACACCTTCTCTCCATCTTTACTTCCATCCACACCTTCTCTCCATCTAAACCTCCGTTCTCATCTTCTCTCCATCTTTACTTCCATCCACACCGTCTCTCCATCTTTACCTCCATCCACATCTTCTCTCCATCTTTACCTCCATCCACACCTTCTCTCCATCTTTACCTCCATCCACACCTTCTCTTCATCTTTACCTCCATCCACACCTTCTCTCCATCTTTACCTCCATCCACACCTTCTCTCCATCTTTACCTCCATCCACACCTTCTCTCCATCTTTACCTCCATCCACACCTTCTCTCCATCTTTACCTCCATCCACACCTTCTCTCCATCTTTACCTCCATCCACACCTTCTCTCCATCTTTACCTCCATCCACATCTTCTCTCCATCTTTACCTCCATCCACACCTTCTCTCCATCTTTACCTCCATCCACACCTTCTCTCCATCTTTACCTCCATCCACACCTTCTCTCCATCTTCACTTCCATCCACATCTTCTCTCCATCTTTACCTCCATCCACACCTTCTCTCCATCTTTACCTCCATCCACATCTTCTCTCCATCTTTACCTCCATCCACACCTTCTCTCCATCTTTACCTCCATCCACACCTTCTCTTCATCTTTACCTCCATCCACACCTTCTCTCCATCTTTACCTCCATCCACACCTTCTCTCCATCTTAACCTCCATCCACACCTTCTCTCCATCTTTACCTCCATCCACACCTCCTCTCCATCTTTACCTCCATCCACCCCTCCTCTCCATCTTTACCTCCATCCACACCTTTTCTCCATCTTTACTTCCATCCACACCGTCTCTCCATCTTTACCTCCATCCACACCTTCTCTCCATCTTTACCTCCATCCACACCTTCTCTCCATCTTTACTTCCATCCACACCTTCTCTCCATCTTTACCTCCATCCACACCTCTCCCTCTTTACCTCCATCCACACCTTCTCTCTATCTTAACCTCCATCCACACCTTCTCTCCATCTTTACCTCCATCCACACCTTCTCTCTATCTTTACTTCCATCCACACCTTCTCTCCATCTTAACTTCCATTCACACCTTCTCTCCATCTAAACCTCCGTTCTCATCTTCTCTCCATCTTTACCTCCATCCACACCTTCTCTCCATCTTTACCTCCATCCACATCTTCTCTCCATCTTTACCTCCATCCACACCTCTCCCTCTTAACCTCCATCCACACCTTCTCTCCATCTTTACCTCCATCCACACCTTCTCTCCATCTTTACCTCCATCCACACCTTCTCTCCATCTTTACCTCCATCCACACCTTCTCTTCATCTTTACCTCCATCCACACCTTCTCTCCATCTTTACCTCCATCCACACCTTCTCTCCATCTTTACTTCCATCCACACCTTCTCTCCATCTTTACCTCCATCCACACCTTCTCTTCATCTTTACCTCCATCCACACCTTCTCTCCACCTTTACCTCCATCCACACCTTCTCTCCATCTTTACCTCCATCCACACCTTATCTCCATCTTTACCTCCATCCACACCTTCTCTCCATCTTTACCTCCATCCACACCTTCTCTCCATCTTTACCTCCATCCACACCTTCTCTCCATCTTTACCTCCATCCACACCTTCTCTCCATCTTTACCTCCATCCACATCTTCTCTCCATCTTTACCTCCATCCACACCTTCTCTCCATCTTTACCTCCATCCACCCCTCCTCTCCATCTTTACCTCCATCCACACCTTCTATCCATCTTTACTTCCATCCACACCTTCTCTCCATCTTTACCGCCATCCACACCTTCTCTCCATCTTTACTTCCATCCACACCTTCTCTCCATCTTTACCTCCATTCACACCTTCTCTCCATCTTTACCTCCATCCACACCGTCTCTCCATCTTTACCTCCATCCACACCTTCTCTCCATCTTTACTTCCATCCACACCTTCTCTCCATCTTTACCTCCATTCACACCTTCTCTCCATCTTTACCTCCATCCACACCGTCTCTCCATCTTTACCTCCATCCACACCTTCTCTCCATCTTTACCTCCATCCACACCGTCTCTCCATCTTTACCTCCATCCACACCTTCTCCCCACGTTGTCTTCTGTTCACACGTGACATCACTTCCTGTGCAGAGCTTCCAGAGGTGTTCCTCCTCCAGAAGACGCCATCCTCTCCAGTCACCTGCATGGCGACAGGTTTCTACCCCGACTTAGCCGACCTGTTTTGGAGGAAAGACGGCGAGCAGATCTTCGAGGACGTGGAGCACGGAGAGCTGCTCCCCAACCACGACGGAACCTTCCAGATGTCGGTGGAGCTGAAAGTGGAGGTGACGGCCGAGGTGGAGGGCAAGTACGAATGTGTGTTCCAGCTGTCTGGCGTCAAGGAGGACCTGGTCACCAAGCTGGAGAGAAGAAGCATCCTGAGCAACGCAAGCCATGAAGGTGAGAAAGACACATTTAGTTGGAGATGTTTCCCATCACAAGTCCACCTGTCACCATTATTGATCCATGTCACCATGACAACGCTTGACGTCTGCATGCAAAGTAGTCATGAAGGTTTCCTCTTCATGCTTTGTCACTCCACTTGTGCTTTTTTGCTCTCCACAGACAACTGGAGCGTCGCCCTCGCTGCCACGGCGGCGGTCGTCGCTGTGGCGGCCGTCCTGGCGGCCATCATCATCGTCATGGTCAGGCGTCACAGAAACAGACAAGGTGAGGGACACCAATGTCCTCCGTCTTCTTCTTCTTCTTCTTCTTCTCGGTCCAGGCCGTGAGTTGATGCTTTCATCCGGGCTGCATGTTTTAGTTGCCTTCCAGCCAAACACTCAAAGATCCACAGAGACAGAGCGCACACTCTCACATAGAAAGACGTGAGGAAAAAGTCCATTTCACCTTGTTTCACTTTCATTTCAGCCCAGTACGATGCAGCTCGTAAATAAAACATCTTTTCTTTGAGCCGCAAGAAACAAAGCCGTGGTGAAGCGTCACTCACATGGAGGTCTGATGTGGACCTTTGTTACAAGTTTAGCCTGAAAATCCCAACTTGAGCTGACTCCTTCACAATAAAAGACCCTCCTGTGAGCACACGCAATACAAAGTGTGGCATATCTCACGTTTGACATGAGTCCTCATGATGAGGATCAGCCAAATGAGACCTCAAGTGTGCTGACTCATCAAGAAGGTCTCCTAGTCAGGAAGTAGAAGAGCAGCACTCTGCTTCTTCATGTTTTCAAGTCACACCTCAAAGATCTGATGTGAGTGACGAGGCACCTTCTGGATGTTCTTCCTTCACCGTTTGCGTTTGTCCCGCAGCTCGCCACGGCGGCGTGGAGCTCTCCGAGAATGTGGCGGCTGAAGGCTGAGTAAGTCTGCACCTCCAAATGTTCTTGTGTGAAGATGATGTTCAACTTGCTTCTGTTGGGAATGTGCTGAGTCATCTTCTTCCTCCAGGATGCTTTGTGCACTGGAACACAGAGAGATGTCTCCATCATGGAGATGTGCTTTGTTCTTCATCCCACTGCTCCTCACGCTATTCCATCTATTCTTCTTTGGCCGTTAAAATACTTTCAACATCAAACGTTGGTGGCTAGAAAATCATTCGGGGCTCACGTTTCATGGCCTTGACATCATGACGAGGATTTCTTCTTTCTTTGAGTGGCCGCTGCTTATGATCAATATCACATTGTGTCACATCTCTGTCAATAAATCTGTTTGCTCTCCACTCGCCTCGCACTGCTTTCTTGGCGACCAGGAAGGCTCTCGCTCATAACAATGGTAGAAATAGCTCATTTTTATTTATCTTGTATTTTTTCATTCAACAATTAAATCCCTAGATCAGTTTCAGGTTTATCTGTCCATATCATAATATTTTTTTATATTTTATGCCCTTTTTGTCAAAACCCTGTTTTGTTATGGCAAAACAACTAAATAATAATGTTTACTAAACGTAATTGCAATCTTAAATAGGTCAATAATTCATAACATCATTGATTTTAATTCATTATTTTTTGAGCAATGACAATTAAAAAATGCCTTAAAAATTTATTTATTTTTTTACTTTCAACACTTAAGTCTCTCGATAAACTTCAGATCCATCCCTCGTTTCTGTGACGACCTGTCACGTCAGGTGTCACATGGTCTGTTTGCGTTTGTGTTTATCTCCTAGTCAGCGCTCTTATTTTGGTCCCACTTCCTGTTTGTCTCCCTGAGCGCTTTTCCCTCCTCACCTGTCGCTGATTGGCAGCCTGGCCACACCTGGTCATGGGGTGAGGGTGATGGGTCAAATGCAGAGGATAATCTCACCACACCTAGTGTGTGTGTGTGACAATCATTGCTACTTTGACTTGAACTAACCAGCTGGCTTCTATTTATGCCTGCCTCGCCCTCCAGTCAGGGCTCAAGGATTGTTTTGTTAAAGGTTACTCTGGTTTGCTGTATGCTGCTTATGCTTCTGTGCACTTCCCTGCTGCACCTCCTTGTGCTCCCTGTGGGAATTAAAGACTCTCACCTGCACGTCGTCCTCCTGTCTCCTGCATCTTGGGGTCACAACTAGAGCAGCCATGCGAGTACGTGACAGCTTCTTCATTTTGTATTTGTTTTTGCCCTTTTAGTCAAAAACCTTTTGTTTTTAAGGCAAACACATTTTCCCGGAAAAATATTTTGAAGTCAAATGTTTTAAGTGACGTAATTGGAGCCTTGAATAGTTTAAATAATTGATAATAACATTGAGTTTGATTCATTATTATTTTTGAGCAATGACAGCTTTAAAGGGAAAACAACCTGCATGGCAGCTTTATTACAATCAACAATGCAACTTTTCTTTGTTACATTTCACCTGTTTTCACCTCTTTTATTACACTATTTAGGTTTTTTTTATATATTATTTGTAGAATGTGTCGTGGGCTGTTAAAAGATTAGCTGCGGGCTGCAAATTCAGCCAAAGAATGTTTTCATTGGGTTATCTCACAAAATGAAACAGAAAATCTTGATATTGCTTTTACTTCTGCTATCAGGCAATGTGCAACCAAATCCAGGACCCAGCTTCAATAACATCAGTACTGCTGATGAATTTAGAGCCGGGTCAGGCCTCCATTTCAATAATAGGAGTCTCCTGCCAAAATTAGACTTAGTCAAAATCTGGATTCCAGCAAGAAAATGCAGACTTCCTTATCTTATCTTAAGGTGGCTAAGTAAAGCAGTCTCTGACAAGGACGTTGCTATTAATGCATATAATGTCTTCCCATGCCATCGTCCTGGAAAAGGTGGAGGAGCGGCCATATATTTAAAAAACACATTTCTTGTTATCTTATTGTCAATCACTAAAGCAGTGGTTCTTAACCTGGGTTCCATGGAACCCTAGGGGTTCGCTGAGTCGGCCTCAGGGGTTCGGCGGAGGTCAAGACACACCCGACTCATCGTGTAAATACAAACTTCTCCCTATCGGCGTATTACGGATACGGCAACAGCTGACTGATTTGCAGGTGTGTCATTTGTTGTGAGTTTATGCACTGTGTTGCTTTTGTTCTTTGAACAAGGTGATGTTCATGCACGCTTCATTTTATGCACCAGTAAAAAAACATGTTAACACTTTAGTATGGGGAACATATTCATCATTAATTAGTTGCTTATTAACATGCAAATTAGTAACATATTGGCTCTTAACTAGTCATTATTAAGTACTTATTAACAGCATGGCCTTATTATAACCCTAACCCTCTTACCCTGACCCTAACCCTCTAACCCTGACCCTAACCCATACTTGCCAACCCCCCCGGTTTTCCCGGGAGACTCCCGAATTTCAGTGCCCCTCCCGTAAATCTCCCGGGACAACCATTCTCCTGAATTTCTCCCGATTTCCACCCGGACAACAATATTGGGGGCGTGCCTTAAAGGCACTGCCTTTAGCGTCCTCTACATCCTGTCTTCACGTCCGCTGTTCCTCCAAACAAACAGCGTGCCGGCCTAGTCACACAATATTTGCGGCTTTTACATACACTTAAGTGAATGCAAGCATACTTTGTCAACAGCCATGGAGGTCACACTGACGGTGGCCGTACAAACAACTTTAACACTGTTACAAATATGCGCCACACTGTGAACCCACACCAAACAAGAATGACAAACTTTCGGGAGAACATCCGCACCGTAACACAACATAAACACAACAGAACAAATACCCAGAACCCCTTGTAGCACTAACTCCTCCGGGACGCTACAATATACACCCCCGCTTAATTGATGATGTAGAGCAGGGTTGGCAAACTAGTCAGAGACTAAGAGACACTTTTTTTTACTGTGTTACTGCAAAGAGCCACATCCTACACATGAGCACACATGAACATCACCCCATCCCTTCCTCATGCGCACAAACACACCCACACACACACACACCCACCCACACACACACACACACACACACACACACACACACACACACACACACACACACACACACACACACACACACACACACACACAAACCTCTGCTCAGCCAGATTTATTGTAAATGTCACACACCAACATGACTCCTACAGTACTAAGACCACAGGCCACTTATTTTCAACAATTAACATTGTGTGCACTGTCTCACACACACATACGTGCCAACCTTGAGACCTCCGATTTCGGGAGGTGGGGGGTGGGTGGCGTGGTCGGGGTGGGGCGGGGGGCGTGGTTGAGAGGAGAGGAGTATATTTACAGCTAGAATTCACCAACTCGAGTATTTCATATATATATATATGTATGAAATACTTGAATTTCAGTGAATTCTAGCTATATATATATATTTATTTATTTTATTATGTATATAAATAAAAGAAATACTTGAATTTCAGTGTTCATTTATTTACACATATACACACACATAACACTCATCTACTCATTGTTGTACTTGAAAGTACAATGCAATACAATTCCGGGGCAATGGCACCTATCAAATACACAGTAATGAAAACACAGTTGTTTTACTAACTGTACTGTGTGTTATGAGAGTAGAGTATGTGTGTGTGTGGCCCTTTAATAGGTGAGCATGTGAGGTGAGTGACGTCAGTGAGTGTGTGGGCGAGAGAAGAGAGGGAGCGGTAGCGTGAGTGCGGGGAGGGACTAGTTGGTTTTGTGTTGGATTGGCTGTGTGCAAGCAATCAATAAAGCAGGAGTTGCAACTAATCGCTGGACTCATCATTCACCCTAAAGTCGTCCGCTGTGGCGACCCACTGCCGGGTAAGGTGAAGGGTGTTGCCCCGAGCATACATCGGCCATGGAGAAGTGTCTCCCCTGCGCTCTTCGACTACGGTCTCGTTCTTCTGCTTGGTCTCCACACAATATATGCAATATTTTTTCCACATAAAACATTTTAAAGTGAATGTTTTTAAGTAATAATTCATTGTAACATAGATTTTTTTTTTTTTTTTTTTTTTGAGCAATGGCAATAAAAATAAAAATAAACAAAGACAAAAGAAAAAACAACAGCCTACATGGCAGCTTTTGTGTCAACATTGCAACTTTTTCTAGTTAGATTTCACCTCATTCCACTTTTTTAAAATGTTTTTTTTAATTTTTCCAATACTATCAATTTTGCAATTTTTGCAGAATGTGTGGGGGGCCGGTAAACGATTAGCTGGGGGCCGCAAATGGCCCCCGGGCCGCACTTTGGACACCTCTGGCATAGAGTAAGCTAAAGTGACGCTGAAGATTTGAAGCTTTGAAATGCACTAATGACGCCTGACGTATAAGGCAGAATGGCTTGCCATTACGTTCAACAAAAAAATATAAACTCACTCTGTTAAAATTCCGTGTTCTTCTTATTTTCCTTTTGCTGTGCTTTTTTTCCCTGCCATTTTGAGAGTGAACTTGTCACAAATGGTTTACTACTGTGATCTCACGCACATGCACCTTTGACCTCACTCAAACCGGCTTCGGTTTCTTCTTCTTCTTCTTATGTGCAACTCTAACCGGCTTAAGGCGAGCGAAAAAAGTAATCCGAGTATTGTAATCCAAGTATTTCCTTTTTTTTTTCGTGATGATCACGATCACGGCCGATAGAAGAGGCCGCGTGTTGAACGCCACGGTGTTTTACAAGCTGGATTTTGAGAAAACGCCCTCTTTGTGCTGAGTGGAAGTCGATGAAGAGGCCGTGTGTCTCGATCGCGCTGCATTTTGGCAAATGTAGTGTTTTTCGTCCCGGCAAACGCCAGGGACAGTAGATATACTACAGTACAGTAACACAGCAACGTGGGACTCCGACATCAAAAAGTTTGTCGCGTCAACACCTCGTGGGCACTAATAGATTTAAAAAATTTTTTAATGTATATACAAACCCCGTTTCCATATGAGTTGGGAAATTGTGTTAGATGTAAATATAAACGAAATACAATGATTTGCAAATCATTTTCAAGCCATATTCAGTTGAATATGCTACAAAGACAACATATTTGATGTTCAAACTCATAAACTTTTTTGTTGTTGTTGCAAATAATCATTAACTTTAGAATTGGATGCCAGCAACACGTGACAAAGAAGTTGGGAAAGGTGGCAATAAATACTGATAAAGTTGAGGAATGCTCATCAAACACTTATTTGGAACATCCCACAGGTGTGCAGGCTAATTGGGAACAGGTGGGTGCCATGATTGGGTATAAAAGTAGATTCCATGAAATGCTCAGTCATTCACAAACAAGGATGGGGCGAGGGTCACCACTTTGTCAACAAATGCATGAGCAAATTGTTGAACAGTTTAAGAAAAACCTTTCTCAAGCAGCTATTGCAAGGAATTTAGGGATTTCACCATCTACGCTCCGTAATATCATCAAAGGGTTCAGAGAATGTGGAGAAATCACTGCACGTAAGCAGCTAAGCCCGTGACCTTCCATCCCTCAGGCTATACTGCATCAACAAGCGACATCTGTAAAGGATATCACCACATGGGCTCAGGAACACTTCAGAAACCCATTGTCAGTAACTACAGTTGGTTGCTACATCTGTAAGTGCAAGTTAAAACTCTCCTATGCAAGGCGAAAACCGTTTATCAACGACACCCAGAAACGCCGTCGGCTTCCCTGGGCCTGAGCTCATCTAAGATGGACTGATACAAAGTGGAAAAGTGTTCTGTGGTCTGACGAGTCCACATTTCAAATTGTTTTTGGAAACTGTGGACGTCGTGTCCTCCGGACCAAAGAGGAAAAGAACCATCCGGATTGTTCTAGGCGCAAAGTGTAAAAGGCAGCATGTGTGATGGTATGGGGGTGTATTAGTGCCCAAGACATGGGTAACTTACACATCTGTGAAGGCGCCATTAATGCTGAAAGGTACATACAGGTTTTGAGCAACATATGTTGCCATCCAAGCAACGTTATCATGGACGCCCCTGCTTATTTCAGCAAGACAATGCCAAGCCACGTGTTACATCAACGTGGCTTCATAGTAAAAGAGTGCGGGTACTAGACTGGCCTGCCTGTAGTCCAGACCTGTCTCCCATTGAAAATGTGTGGCGCATTATGAAGCCTAAAATAGCACAACGGAGACCCCCGGACTGTTGAACAACTTAAGCTGTACATCAAGCAAGAATGGGAAAGAATTCCACCTGAGAAGCTAAAAAAATGTGTCTCCTCAGTTCCCAAACCTTTACTGAGTGTTGTTAAAAGGAAAGGCCATGTAACACAGTGGTGAACATGCCCTTTCCCAACTACTTTGGCACGTGTTGCAGCCATGAAATTCTAAGTTAATCATTATTAGCAAAAATAAAATAAAGTTTATGAGTTTGAACATGAAATATGTTGTCTTTGTAGTGCATTCAATTGAATATGGTTTGAAAAGGATTTGCAAATCATTGTATTCCGTTTATATTTACACAATTTCCCAACTCATATGGAAACTGGGTTTGTATTTTTAAATTTGTATTTTTTTTTTTTAATTTTAATTTTTTCTAATAGAGTAAAGAGTCGCATGAAACCAGCCAAAGAGCCGCATGAGGCTCGCGAGCCACGGGTTGGCTAGCCCTGGTCTAGAGTCCCATTAGGCTACTGTTTACTTACCTGAATCGGTGCAGAAAGGTTTAGCGACAAATATAAAAGCGACCATTAAAAAAGATATTTCAAATGGGATGGAGTGGATTTTTACACTCTTAATAAAAATATTGTTTTTGAAGATTGAAAGCATTTATCATCAACAAGACGTTACTGACCTCACTTCATTTGACACTCACAAGCATTTAGAGAAGAAACCATTAGATGCACCAATGTCTTTACATCTGAGGGCTCCACTAATTAAACATTAAGTTTAAAGGGGAACATTATCACAATTTCAGAAGGGTTAAAACCATTAAAAATCAGTTCCCAGTGGCTTATTTTATTTTTCAAAGTTTTTTTCAAAATTTTACCCATCACACAATATCCCTAAAAAAAGCTTCAAAGTGCCTGATTTTAACCATCGTTATATACACCCGTCCATTTCCCTGTGACGTCACATAGTAAAGCCAACACAAACAAACATGGCGGAAAGAACAGCAAGCTATAGCGACATTAGCTCGGATTCAGACTCGGATTTCAGCGGCTTAAGCGATTCAACAGATTACGCATGTATTGAAACGGATGGTTGTAGTGTGGAGGCAGGTAGCCAAAACCAAATTGAAGAAGAAACTGAAGCTATTGAGCCATATCGCTTTGAACCGTATGCAAGCGAAACCCACGAAAACGACACGACAGCCAGCGACACGGGAGAAAGCGAGGACGAATTCGGCGATCGCCTTCTAACCAACGATTGGTATGTGTTTGTTTGGCATTAAAGGAAACTAACAACTATGAACTAGGTTTACAGCATATGAAATACATTTGGCAACAACATGCACTTTGAGAGTGCAGACAGCCCAATTTTCATCAATTAATATATTCTGTAGACATACCCTCATCCGCTCTCTTTTCCTGAAAGCTGATCTATCCAGTTTTGAAGTTGATGCATTGAAGCATTTAAGTCCCATCTTAAAACTCATTTGTATACTCTAGCCTTTAAATAGCCCCCCTGTTAGACCAGTTGATCTGCCGTTTCTTTTCTTTTCTCCTCTGCTCCCCTTTTCCTTGAGGGGGGGGGGGCACAGGTCCGGTGGCCATGGATGAAGTGCTGGCTGTCCAGAGTCGGGACCCGGGGTGGACCGCTCGCCTGTGCATCGGCTGGGAACATCTCTACGCTGCTGACCCGTCTCCGCTCGGGATGGTGTCCTGCTGGCCCCACTATGGACTGGACTCTTACTATTATGTTGGATCCACTATGGACTGGACTCTCACAATATTATGTCAGACCCACTCGACATCCATTGCTTTCGGTCTCCCCTAGAGGGGGGGGGGGGTTACCCACATATGCGGTCCTCTCCAAGGTTTCTCATAGTCATTCACATCGACGTCCCACTGGGGTGAGTTTTTCCTTGCCCGTATGTGGGCTTTGTACCGAGGATGTCGTTGTGGCTTGTGCAGCCCTTTGAGACACTTGTGATTTAGGGCTATATAAATAAAGATTGATTGATTGATTGATGTCAGCAGGCCAGGGAAGCTAGGGTCGATATTCTTCTCTTGATCATCTTCGGTGGCATAAGGGACGGTGTGAGCCAAGACATCCAGGGGGTTTAGCTCGCTCGTCTGCGGGAACAAACTGCCGCCATTGCTTGCCGTGCTCGCGAGGTCCTTTGTCCCTGAATTGTTCACACACTCCGGCAGATTCAATGGGGGTCTGGCGGCAGATTTCTTTGACTTTATGGTTGGAAATGCATCTGCTTTGAGTGTCGCAGGATATCCACACATTCTTGCCATCTCTGTCGTAGCATAGCTTTCGTGGGTAAAGTGTGCGGAACAAACGTCCAATTTCTTGCAACTTTGGCATCTTTGGGCCACTGGTGCAACTTGAATCCGTCCCTGTTGGTGTTGTTACACCCTCCGACAACACACCGACGAGGCATGATGTCTCCAAGGTACGGAAAACAGTCGAAAAAACGGAAAATAACAGAGCTGATTTGACTCGGTGTTTGAGAAAATGGCGGATTGCTTCCCGATGTGACGTCACGTTGTGACGTCATCGCTCCGAGAGCGAATAATAGAAAGGCGTTTAATTCGCCAAAATTCACCCATTTAGAGTTCGGAAATCGTTTAAAAAAATATATGGTCTTTTTTCTGCAACATCAAGGTATATATTGACGCTTACATAGGTCTGCTGATAATGTTCCCCTTTAAGTTAAGGATAAGTTTGTTTGCAGTTGATTTCCTGCTACACATATTAGTCTCATCTACAATTCATGTCTGCTGTTGTTTTTATGTGTGAAGTTCATATTTTGTCTGTGAAGTTGACCGGGAGGAAGTCGCTACTATCACAAAATAAAATACAAGTCGCAACACCATAAAAATGAGTGTTTTTTCCGTGAAAGTAAAGGAAAGTAATATAATGGATGTATATAGTGTAATATATTTGTAATCTTTTAATGGCTGTTAAGTAGAGGAGACACGGACATCAGCGTGGATCTACAGGAGCTTTATTTTTCAACTCACGTGTAAGCAAATGCGTCACAGAGTGAATCCCGGTCCTTCAAAATCGCTATTTCTTTGGAATCAAAGTAAATAATATATACAAATAAAAATATATATATTACATATAGCATTATTATACTATTATTTGAGCACTACTGATAAGTGATGCACCAAAAATCCAGTCGTCTTAAATAGACTTTGCTCACCAAAACCGGATGTTGTGGTTGTGGGACTTTGGAGCGTTTGGACTGTCAAAAACAATCAGATCTTTGTCACTTGAGGGCAAACAAATAATCAGATTTGGTGTGCAGTGTAAACGGGTCATAAGACCTGCTCAGTGGCCTTGTGGTTAGAGTGTCCGCCCTGAGAATTCAAACCCCAACCGAGTCATACCAAAGAATGGGACCCACCGCCTCCCTGCTTGGCACTCAGCATCAAGGGTTGAAATTGGGGGTTAAATCACCAAAATGATTCCCGAGCGCAGCCACTGCTGCTGCTCACTGCTCCCCTCACGTCCCAGGGGGTGAACATGTGGATGTGTCAAACGCAGAGGATAATTTCACCACACCTAGTGTGTGTGTGACTATCGTTGGGACTTTAACTTTAAAATGATACCAAAGATATATTTTAATGACTCACTCATTTTATCACATCAAGGATTGTTCGTTACATTTGTTTACCTTCATAAATCATGTGCTGTGTTCTTAATTGAAAATACGAAATAAAGAGAAACATTTGATAGTTTCATCTTTTATATAGGCATAAGGCATTTCAAGAAATACAATAATAATAACTATATATGTATATGCCAATAATTATGTAGGATGAGGGTGCTAATGCACAATGTTATTAATGTACTCTTCTCTTATTATAAACAGGAGGCTGCAACAACAATGCCAACACACAGCAATTCCACTCAATCTAGGCCAAGCTGGCTGTACACTGTGGCATTGAACCCAGCAAAACTGGAAATGCCACAGCACAAGACAACACTAAGATCCTCCCTATGACGAAGGACTCGGAGGACAGCATTCCAGATGCCTTTGAGGTGGTGCCACCTCAGAACTGTCCCTTCCAGGACAACCGTGTCACATACATTGGTGGCTGGGTGGTAAGAAACATTCTCACCAGGCTAACGTGTCACACATGTAGATTTGTCTTAGTTACTACGGTCATACCACTTATTAATGAATAAACAATGGTGGACTTGTTATGTCTTTCATGAATATTCACAGTGTGTATTGTTCATGTTGAACAATAGGGTCCCAGAATAGAGCCCTGAGGAACCCCACAGGTCATAGCCATTTGGTCAGAGACACAGTTACCAATTCCAACAAAGTATGTCCTGTGATCGAGATAGGACTTGAACCAGTTAAGAACAGAACCGGATATTCCCACCCACTTTTGTAACCTCTGTAATAAGATAGTATGGTCAACGATGTCAAAGGCAGCCCTCAGGTCCAGCAGAGCCAAGACTGAGACCTGTCCTGCATCCGCACAGGCGGATATCATTTGTCACTGTATCACTGTTTCAGTGCTGTGGTGGGACCTAAAGCCTGATTGGAAAGTATCAAACACATTGTTAAACAGGAGAAAGTCACCAAGCTTTTGGTAGTGATGTACGGAAAGATGTACTGAAATTTCAATACAGCCGATACCAGCTCTTTATGCTCTAATATCCATTCTCAAGTCAAAATATTGATAGTTTTGATACTTTAGTTATTTGAGATAATGTATATCATGAACATGAACACAGTGTAAAGTTACTAAATCACTGAGAGCTTGGCAAAATGAAACGCGATTGGTGGGAACTACT
This sequence comes from Nerophis lumbriciformis, assembly GCF_033978685.3. Lineage (NCBI taxonomy): Eukaryota > Metazoa > Chordata > Actinopteri > Syngnathiformes > Syngnathidae > Nerophis > Nerophis lumbriciformis. The sequence goes on from NC_084582.2 coordinate 26,339,304, forward strand.
TTTTCTCCCGCAGAGGTAAGTACGTACGTTGTGCTGCGCTCAGTCATTCAGTCGGTCATTTGTTTATTTAAAGGGGAACATTATAACAATTTTAGAATTGTTAAAACCATTAAAAATCAGTTCCCAGTGGCTTATTATATTTTTCGAAGTTTTTTTCAAAATTTTACCCATTACGCAATATCTCTAAAAAAAAGCTTCAAAGTGCCTGATTTTAACCATCGTTATATACACCCGTCCATTTTCCTGTGACGTCACATAGTGATGCCAACACAAACAAACATGGCGGAAAGAACAGCAAGCTATAGAGACATTAGCTCGGATTCAGACTCGGATTTCAGCGGCTTAAGCGATTCAACAGATTACGCATGTATTGAAACGGATGGTTGTAGTGTGGAGGCAGGTAGCCAAAACAAAATTGAAGAAGAAACTGAAGCTATTGAGCCATATCGGTTTGAACCGTATGCAAGCGCAACCGACGAAAACGACACGACAGCCAGCGACACGGGAGAAAGCGAGGACGAATTCGGCGATCGCCTTCTAACCAACGATTGGCATGTGTTTGTTTGGCATTAAAGGAAACTAACAACTATGAACTAGGTGTACAGCATATGAAATACATTTGGCAACAACATGCACTTTGAGAGTGCAGACAGCCCAGTTTTCATCAATTAATATATTCTGGAGACATACCCTCATGTCAGCAGGCCAGGGAAGCTAGGGTCGATATTTTTCTCTTGATCATCTTCGGGACGGTGTGAGCCAAGACATCCAGGAGGTTTAGCTTGCTCGTCTGCGGGAACAAACTGCCTCCATTGCTTGCCGTGCTACTGAGGTCCTTTGTCCCTGAATTGCTTACACACTACGGCAGATTCAATGGGGGTCTGGCGGCAGATTTCTTTGACTTTATGGTTGGAAATGCATCTGCTTTGAGTGTCGCAGGATATCCACACATTCTTGCCATCTCTGTTGTAGCATAGCTTTCGTTGGTAAAGTGTGCGGAACAAACGTCCAATTTCTTGCCACTTTGGCATCTTTGGGCCACTGGTGCAACTTGAATCCGTCCCTGTTGGTGTTGTTACACCCTCCGACAACACACCGACGAGGCATGATGTCTCCAAGGTACGGAAAACAGTCGAAAAAACGGAAAATAACAGGGCTGATTTGACTCGGTGTTTGAGAAAATGGCGGATTGCTTCCCGATGCGACGTCACGTTGTGACGTCATCGCTCCGAGAGCGAATATTAGAAAGGCGTTTATTTCGCCAAAATTCACCCATTTAGAGTTCGGAAATCGGTTAAAAAAATATATGGTCTTTTTTCTGCAACATCAAGGTATATATTGACGCTTACATAGGTCTGCTGATAATGTTCCCCTTTAAGAAAATTACCGGCAAGTAAAATGAGTCAGTCAGTATTATAAAACAGCAAGTGTATGTTTCCTTTTATGTAGACTATTTGAAGACACTTCATACAGAGTTGACTATAGACAAGATAATGCATTTAGTGCAGAATATCACCATTATTTGTTTCGCCCTCTGACTTTATATCGTTTGAAGATGATTCCCCAAGATCAGCAACACTTAAAATGCAGTACTTTTTAAACATTACCAGACCCATTAAGTATATTTGCGTATCAGTATCGGACCCGTATTGCCGATACCAGCCTGGATTTTACTCGGTATCAGATCTGAATTAAAATCAGTGGTATTGCACATCACCAGCTTTTGAGAGACACCTTTTTTCAGGACTTTGCCCAAAATTGGCAGGTTTGATATGGGCAGATTGTTGTTCAATACTGTGGCATAGAGACTATTACTTTTACCATTATAAGGTTCCATCGATCCATCCATTTTCTACCGCGTGTACCTTTATAATAAAAATGTTTACTAGTCTGTACAAAATGATTGTTATTTACGGCGGTCACTCACCCTGTCTGGTCAACATGTACGTGCAGAGAACGCGTGCACACGTACAAAAGCAGTCCAAGAGAGGCAACAAACAATTTGCAATCATGCTATTGTTAGGATAGGATTTACATTCAATGACAGCTAACGCTAACTATCTATCCATCCAGCCATCCATTTCCTACCGCTTGTCCCTTTTGGGGTCGCGCGGGGTCGCTGGAGCCTATCTCAGCTGCATTCGGGCGGAAGGCGGAGTACACCCTGGACAAGTCGCCACCTCATCACAGGGCCAACACAAATAGACAGACAACATTCACACTCACATTCACACACTAGGGCCCATTTAATGATGCCAATCAACCTATCCCCAGGTGCATGTCTTTGGAGGTGGGAGGAAGCCGGAGTACCCGGAGGGAACCCACGCAGTCCCGGGGAGAACATGCAAACTCCACACAGAAAGATCCCGAGCCCGGGATTGAACTCAGGACTACTCAGGACCTTCGTATTGTGAGGCACATGCACTAACCTATCCAAGTGTTACGTACGTATGTAGTTACATCATTACGGTGTGAAATAAATTGGAAGGTTAGCGCCCTCGAGACATCTGTGTAAATGTTGCAAACAGCCCCTTTAAGGCCTTTGGAAATGTTCCAGTCTGAAGTGAGACGTTAACTAGATGAAGGAATTGTGGTGACAAACTGCTCAGCACAGACTTTAGAAATCTAGTGGGTAACTCATCAAGGTGTGTGTATGCTACATATGGTGCCGTCTCCAAGCAGAAGAAAATCTTTGACCTTGGCTCTTGGCACAGTTGTTCTGTCCATTTGACACTTTGTGCTGACTTCACCCATTTTATAGTTTTATTTCTGTTTGTGATAGTCAGTCATATCTGGCAGTTCTGCCTTGCATGGGTTAGAGTCCAAGCCAGGGTTAAATTCCAAGCCAGGGTTGGATCAGGAAGTAAAAACCAAAGCTGAAGCAATTCATGTGATTGACTCGCTGTGGCCAAAGTACTAAAAGTGGGAGGAGGGAAAAAGCATGAGGCTGAATCTTCTGGTGGCCAAGCATCCAAGAAAAGGAAAGTGACATGTGAAATTAGACACGGTAAAGCCAAACATTGACTGGACGCTTGATCCAAGCCGTTTAACCGCAGTGACCATCATGAAAGATAAAGATGGTACATTTCAGCATGATAGGATCTGCCGCTATGAATATTACTGAGTTACCTGTTACATCTCAGTGCAACAGGTGTGTACTTGTGATTAGGGACTATGTCAACCTTTTCCAGCGTGCCATTACAGTAGCAAAATGTATGTTTGAGGACAATATCAGACAACATGGGTTGCCAGAGTGTAGTCACACAAATCAGGAAGGCAATTTGAGTCAGACCTTGTAAAACCTTGCTGGAATAGTTACCTCTACTGCCCCCCAGTGGCCGTTAGAAAGGATGCATACATTTTGTTTTGAAGTCCTTAAAGCTGTCTATCACTTTTTCTCTTGTCCTTTGTGTCCCAGATGAAGTGATTAGTGGCTCGGGGGAGGATAGGCGGGGCATTAGCTCAGCAACATTCTTCTTTTCTTTTCTTTTTTTTCTTTACAAGAACTTTGCTGACAAAGTGCAAGTGTTTGTGGGCGTTACTGTACATGTCGGTATTGATCACACCACCCAGGAAATACAGGGGAAGTTTTCAAGATCATTCAATGATTTTAACTTTCATTTTGTGAACAATATAAACATCTATGAACACAACAATGTAAGACATAGTAACAATGTTGTGTATTTACTGGCGTCACTGATGTGTGCTCCTTTCCAGAGTCGTGTAGAGAGAGAGTTTGGCCAACCAGGGTTTGGAGTCGGTAGGGATGATGTTTGATAAGAAATGATCCAGTTCGAGCCCATTATCGAATCCTCTTATCGAACCGATTCTTTATCGATTCTCTTATCGAATCTAGATAGGTTGTTGTATATGGAAAAAAACACACAATATTTGGTTTAACAAAAGCTCACTTTTATTTTATAATAAAAAAATAAAAATAAATTGACTGTTGTTACCCCCCCTAAAAAAATAAAATAAAACAAATAAATATTGACTGTTGTTACCCAAAGTATATTAAGTGGGATTTTTCAGAAAAACTAATATATACAGTAACACAAAAACAACCCGTCTCTGTGATCACTATAGGTGTATAAATAATAATATAGTGTTAAATAAAATCAGTGCCTTGGGCAAAAAACTGAAAATAATACAGTTCTCCAAAAAGTGCACTTCTGCTGCTATTGGAACATACTAGCTACACACACTATGACACTAAGAACGCCACAGTCATCAATCAACAATTCTGCAGTCCTGGTTGACATAAGAGGTAACCTTATTTTAGCCTAAAGGCTACAAGTGAGCAGATATGGAAATTAAAGGCCTACTGAAAGCCACTACTACCGACCACGCAGTCTGATAGTTTATATATCAATGATGAAATCTTAACATTGCAACACATGCCAATACGGCCGGGTTAGCTTACTAAAGTGCAATTTTAAATTTTGCGCGAAATATCCTGCTGAAAACGTCTCAGTATGATGACGCCTGCGCGTGACGTCACGGGTTGTGGAAACATTTTGGGACAGCATGGTGGCCAGCTATTAAGTCGTCTGTTTTCATCGCAAAATTCCACAGTATTCTGGACATCTGTGTTGGTGAATCTTTTGCAATTTGTTCAATGAACAATGGAGACAGCAAAGAAGAATGCTGTAGGTGGGAAGCGGTGTATTGCGGCAGGTGTTGTGCCGGATAACGCACCCCCGCCGTAGAATGCACCCCTTGACTGTTGTGCCTGATAACACAGCCGGTGTTTCATTGTTTACATTCCTGAAAGACGACAGTCAAGCTTTAGCATTGGCCTGTGGAGAACTGGGACAACGGAGACTCTTACCAGGAGGACTTTGAGTTGGATATGCAGACGCGGTACCGTGAGTAGGGTTCCAAACATTTGATCACTTGCCCGTACGTGCGTGCCTCTATGTGCAAGTCACGCACGTAACTTTGGGGACTTTGGGGAAATATATGTGCTGTATGAACTTTGGGGAGGTGAACGGTACTTTGGGCTGTGGGATTGAGTGTGTTGTGCAGGTGTTTGAGTTGTATTGGCGGGTTATATGGACGGGAGGGGGGAGGTGTTTGTTATGCGGGATTAATTTGTGGCATATTAAATATAAGCCTGGTTGTGTTGTGGCTAATAGAGTATATTGTGTTTATTTACTGTTTTAGTCATTCCCAGCTGAATATCAGGTCCCACCCGCCTCTCACAGCATCTTCCCTATCTGAATCGCTCCCACTGCCCTCTAGTTCTTCACTCTCACTTTCCTCATCCACGAATCTTTCATCCTCGCTCAAATTAATGGGGAAATCGTCGCGTTCTCGGTCCAAATCGCTCTCGCTGCTGGTGGCCATGATTGTAAACAATGTGCAGATGTGAGGAGCTCCACAACCTGTGACGTCACGCTACTCATCTGCTACTTCCGCTACAGGCAAGGCTTTTTTATCAGCCACCAAAAGTTGCAAACTTTTTCGTCGATGTTCTCTACTAAATCCTGTCAGCAAAAATATGGCAATATCCCGAAATGATCAAGTATGACACATAGAATGGACCTGCTATCCCCGTTTGAATAAGAAAATCGCATTTCAGTAGGCCTTTAATCTCCAATGTGACTAATGGCCACACGCAGTGTGCCTCTTGTACACTAGGGGGCGATTGTGGTCATTTCTGCTTGTTTCGCTACGTTAGAATGGCGTAGAAGGAGAGAATGCTACATGCTAATGCTCCGGATCCAACAGAAAGAGGACATGTCCGGGGAAATGAGGACGAATAAATAGATAAGTACAACTTTCCACTGCTTTTTGATGTTGTTGGTAATGTATTAATATGTTTAAATGTCACCTGTGGTTATTAATATCGCCAGAGACATACCAAAAGATCGCTTTTTTTACTCAATTGTTTTAGGTGTTTTGCTGATTATTAGTCTCAAAACAGCCGGGATGTGCTGATGTCATGTCACGTGATAAAGTGTCTTCTTTTAAGAACATTATGACACTCATTAAACAAGAAGGTGTTTATTTTACCATAAACTTTAAACATACTGACCTATTTTAGCTGTACTTTGTACATTTTTATGCTTAAAAAAGGCAGCTCAGTTGCCAGAATGTTACTGTAAAATGTACATTTGTTTTTTACTGTAAATAATAAAACAACAATTTTACAGTACATTTTTTATGGTTAAAAAGGCAACTCAGTTGCCAGAATTTTACTGTAAAATGTACATTTGTTTTTTACTGTAAATAATAAAACAGCAATTTTACAGTACATTTTGTATGGTTAAACAAGAAGCTCAGTTGCCAGAATTTTACTGTAAAATGTATATTTGTTTTTTTGCTGAAAATAAAAAAAACAGCAATTTTACAGTACATTTTTTGTGGTTAAAAAAGGCAGCTCAGTTGTCAGCATTTTACTGTAAAATTTACTTTTTTTTTTTTACTGTAAATAAAAAAAACAGCAATTTTACAGTACATTTTTTATGGTTAACAAAGGCAGCTCAGTTGCCAGAATTTTACTGTAAAATGTAAAGGGACAAGCGGTAGAAATGGATGGATGGATGTACATTTGTTTTTTTTTACTGTAAATAAAAAAAACAGCAATTTTACAGTAAAAAATGTATGGTTAAAAAGGCAGCTCAGTTGCCATAATTTTACTGTAAAATTCACATGAGTTTTTTTTACGGTAAATACAAAAACAGCAATTTTACAGTACATTTTTTATGGTTAAAAAGTCAGCTCAGTTGCCAGAATTTTACTGTAAGATGTAAAAAAAATTATTTTTATTTTAAATAAAAAACCCAGCAATTTTACAAACATATTTTTATGGTTAAAAAGGCACCTTAGTTGCCCGAATTTTACTGTAAAATGTCCTTCTTTTTTTTTTTTTTACTGTAAATAAAATAACTGCAATTTTACTGTGAATTGTGGCACCTGAGCTTCCAGTTTTGTTTTGTTTCTGTTGTTTGTTTGTTTTACCGTAAATCAACAACTGTAGATTTTTGGGTGTATTACTGTAAATGCCAAAACGGCACCACATGTTATTACAGTAAAACAAGTAATGTTTTTTTTTTCATTTAGAGAAAAATGCTGTAAAAACCACAGTAATTGAACAATTTTACCATTGAATCTATTGCTACTTTTACATTGTACAATTTGATGGATAACTTGCTTGAAATAATTATTATTAGTATTTATTTTTATTTAAAAAAATGATTTGAATGTCTGATAATATATTATTGCATAATTAGACAATATTTAAGTTAACATAATTTGCGATTACATGGAGTACATCTATTTTTTTTCCTGCCAAAAATAATTTAATGAACCTCTATGTTGCCTCTTTAGCACCTCCCTGTGGCCAGCAGTAATACAGCAGTCCTTGCTATGTTTGTTAATACAGTTGAACAAAATAATTGTATGACGTGTGTATATTCAAACACATCTGTTAATGCATAAATACTGACACACTATTAATAATATCCTAGTATAAATATCACAACTACTTCATACTGACCTCAAAGAAGGAGGTCCGCCTCATAGTAATGCTTTATTATTCTTGTGCAGGGGAAAAAAATTATAACACACAAAGAACTTCTTTCCTTCCTTCCTTCTCTCTCACACTGCTCTTTACTCTCTGTCATTGTGGATAAATAAAAGAACCAAATACAAAACTATAAATAATTATTTTTTAATGTTGGATGAGGCTGCCCTCTGCTGTATTAAGGTGGTCCTATAAGACGCTGTATATTTGCTTGTACTTTAATCCAATATGGAGCCTATGTAATAAATATTAAAATGATGAATTATGTGTCCCAATGACAAGTGAAATAATGTATAAACTGTCCATGCATTAAATAATTCCAATTATAAAAGTATGCATTTTAACAAATATAGTGGTTGTGATGTAAATTAAACTATATGGTAAAAAATAAACTACGTTTTTTTTTAAACTAATTTAATTATTGATTAATGGATTATGGAGGTTACCCTCTAGTTGGTTCTTCAGATCACCACACACTTGCACGAGAGCCCGGTATTCAGGGTTCAACAATGTCTTTTATTGTGAACGCACGCACGACAGTCTCTGCGCCGTGACTTTTCAGTCTTTTGGGCGTGTCGTCATTCTGGCCTTCTCTCTCTCGCAATGTCCAGCGTCTGTGTCCGCTCACCAGCACCAACTCCAACGACGCGTCTCGGTCCGGCTGCTGCTAATAAGGGCGACAGGTGATTAGATAACCAGCCCCAGCTGGGCAATCCACTCACCTGTCGCTGGCTTAGAGGTCGGGTTAGGGTTAGGGGTTAGGGTTAGGGGTTAGGTGTTGGGGGTTAGGGTTAGGGTTAGGGTTAGGCACTGTCCATCGACAATCCGCCCAGTGACCCCCCCACCAGACGCACACCCCCCAGGGACCCCGAACGAACACCGCCGAACGTGGCGTCAGACACATTATCCAATCAAATTCCATCATGCGACGCGCGTTTCGGTCTGCATGACCTCATCAGGCATGACATTTTGAAAAATTGGCCTCATTACCTCTCCTGAGCAAGATGTCCCCTCATCTGCTGGAGGAAAAATGAGCCATAAATGCAAAACGAGGTTTTATAGAAGAGCTTGCAGGGGGCATGGCTTGTGCTCCCAACTGCAATCAGTCGCTCCTCCCGAGTGCCTGCAGGTGGCGTCTGCTCACAACTGCAATACCTAGTCACTCCACAGACAAAAGAGAACTATCTGGTTACATAATCACTCCAGAAGGTAAGTATAATTCATCCAGACCAGCTGGGTGGGGCACTCTAATATCACAGCACTGCACACAAGTAAATATCACCACACACAATTAAAGAAGTATTAAATCACTTCAAGAAAAAAATCCAGATAAGTTCTCCATGTCTGTGACCTCTGACCCCTATTTTTTCTTAATTGGGTCTGCCAATCGGCCAACACCACACTCAAACGATGCCAAACAGAGCCCCCAGGGGGCCGTACGAAGGGCAGGGCGCCACCCAACGGACAGACCGGAGGCACGGGCTAGTTAGGTGTTGGGGGTTAGGGTTAGGGTTGGGGTTGGGGTTAGGGTTAGGCACTGTCCATCAACAATCCGCCCAGTGACCCCCCCACCAGACGCACACCCCCCAGGGACCCCGAACGAACACCGCCGAACGTGGCGTCAGACACATTATTCAATCAAATTCCATCATGCGACGCGCGTTTCGGTCTGCATGACCTCATCAGGCATGAAATTTTGAGAAATTGGCCTCATTACCTCTCTCTGAGCAAGATGTCCCCTAGGGTTAGGGTTAGGGTTAGGGTTAGAGGGTAGGGTTAGGGTTAGGGTTAGGGTTAGGGTTAGGGTTAGGGTAGGGTTAGGGTTAGGGTTAGGGTTAGGGTTAGGGTTAGGGTTAGGGGTTAGGGTTAGGGTTAGGTTTGGGGGTAGGTTTTAGGTAAGGAGAAGGGAATGGTTAGGGTTAGGGAAGAGGGGGGGGTGGGGGATATGGGAAAAATAAAGAAGGGAAAAAACGGGAATGTGCACTGTCCGTCACAATCCAACGGGCTCACACTAGGGTTAGGGTTAGGGTTAGGGTTAGGGTTAGGGTTAGGGTTAGGGTTAGGGTTAGGGGTTAGGGTTAGGGTTAGGGTTAGGGTTAGGGTTAGGGTTAGGGTTAGGGGTTAGGGTTAGGGTTAGGGGGTTAGGGTTAGGGTTAGGGTTAGGGGTTAGGGTTAGGGTTAGGGTTAGGGGGTTAGGGTTAGGGTTAGGGTTAGGGTTAGGGTTAGGGGTTAAGGGTTAGGGTTAGGGTTAGGGTTAGGGTTAGGGTTAGGTTTGGGGGTAGGTTTTAGGTAAGGAGAAGGGAATGGTTAGGGTTAGGGAAGAGGGGGGGGTTGGGGGATATGGGAAAAATAAAGAAGGGAAAAAACGGGTTAGGGTTAGGGTTAGGGTTAGGGTTAGGGTTAGGGTTAGGGTTAGGGTTAGGGTTAGGGGGTTAGGGTTAGGGTTAGGTTTGGGGGTAGGTTTTAGGTAAGGAGAAGGGAATGGTTAGGGTTAGGGAAGAGGGGGGGTGGGGGGTATGGGAAAAATAAAGAAGGGAAAAACGGGAATGTGCACTGTCCGTCACAATCCAACGGGCTCACACTCACACCTCATTTAGGCCCCCTGGATGTCTGGTGCCCAATTTGGAGATCCAAAGGAGCTCCGCCCGGTGGCGTTGGGCGAGGCTCCATTTGGGATCCGTCTCTACGACAGTCGCCCGGACGGAAGACCACCCGTGTCGGAGAAAATGCTGAACCAGGTGAGTGTTGGTATTTTTATGCCTAACGATGTTGTACTTGTGTTGGGCGAATCTCCTAGCTAAGGTATTGCCCGTCTCGCCCACGTACATATCGCCACATCGTTGGCACCGAATCACGTACACACAGTTCCGGGTGTGTCGGCCGCCACGGCACAACGGCTGGAAAACCTTGCGGTTGTGGGGGTTCACCAACCATTGTGAGTGGCGGACAAGGGTGTCCCTCCTAGTGGAGGGCGGGTCTCTCAGTGAGCTGACCCTGGCCCTGACCAACAGATCATTCAAGTTGGGGTTCTTACGGTAGGCCGGCACCACGTAGCGCCCCGGCAGCCTCCCGCTACTCTCCGCGAAGGTCCGGAAGTGGTCTTTGACCTTCTTGGCGACCCGCACGGCCGAGGGAGAGTAGGTGGTGATGAGAGGGATCATGTCGGTCCCAGGGGGAGGCCCCTTCGGGTCCAAGAAGACCCTCAACTGCCGTCTGAGGAAGGACCTGGAATAGCCCCTCCCCTTCAGGGCAGAAAAGAGGGTCCTCGAGGCCGTCAGGAAGTCCTCCCTTCTGGTGCAGACACGATGGAACCTCAACAATTGGGATTTCACCAACCCCGCGAAGGTATGCTTGGGGTGGAAGCTGCTTTTGAAGAGGAGCGCGTGGGTGTCGGTCTCCTTGAAGAACACCCTGATGTCCAAGTGTTGCGTGTCGGCAAAGTCGGGACCCTTGAATGTCGTGGTGTCCAAAAAGTCGACCGATGTGTTGCTCGTGGTCGACTTGATGGTGATATTTTTATTGTGAGTGTTCAGCGTGTTTAAGAACACGCTGAACTCCTCACTGGAATGGGTCCAGACACCCCAGATGTCATCCAGGTACCGGAAGTAGTGGAGAGGACGTTTTGGGCAGGCGGCCAAGGCAGAGGTCTCCCACTCTGCCATAAAAATGTTGGCATACGCCGGTGCAAATTTCTTGCCCATAGCAGTGCCCTTAATTTGGAGGTAGAAACGACCGTGAAACTCAAAGTCGTTTCTCCTCAAATTAATGTCGAGGAGCTGCAGGAGCTCCTTTTCGGGCCTGCTAACGTCGCGGTACCTGTAGAAGACATTTTTGACAGCCTGTATCCCCTCATTTATATCAATGTTTGTATACAGGCTGTCAATGTCGATGGTAAACAAAATGGCATCTGGGGGAATGCAGACCTTCTTGATTTTATCAATAAAATCATAGGTATCCCTGAGGTAGCTGTCGTGCAGAACGGACAGCGGCGTCAGATAATGATCGATGAACGCCGCCGTTCTGTACGTCTCGCTGCCGCAGTCAGACACAATGGGTCGCCCCGGAGGGATCTCGTGGGGCTTGCTCCACTTGTCTGGCTCCTTGTGAATTTTAGGGAGCATGTAGAACCTGCGGGGGCGAGGATCCGGCTCCCCCATGAGATACCTATGTTGTTTAAAATTGATAAATTTTTTAAGTAGAAGATTATCCAGAATCTTTTCTACCATGGGAATAGTTTGCGGATAAATAGGTTCCGGCAGTGGTTTATAATACGTCATGTCACTCAACTGCCGAGAACCCTCCCATATGTATTGCGATCTGTCAAAAATGACAACAGCACTCCCCTTGTCGGCTGGTTTGATCACAATATGTTTGTTTGTTTTTAGACTATGAAGGGCCTCGACTTCTCCGCGTGTCAAATTGGGAGCGACCGCAGGTGCGCAACCCGAACCGGACATGGAGAGCCCGTCGGACCGGACCATAGCCTGGAATTCCGGAGGCATAAGTCCAGGTGAGGGCTCCCAGCCGGAACGGGCTGTGAACGGTGTGGGTCCGAGAGAATCTTGTTTCTCATAGTATACCTCAAGTTTGACACGTCTGTGGTAGCGCTGGAGGTCAAATTGAAGTTGATGATGCCAGTCGCTACTGAGATTAGTGGAAGGAATGAAGTTGAGGCCCTTATTGAGGAGGGAGATTTGTAAGGGGGTTGGCGTGAAATTATGGGCCAAATTTATCACGTTCTTATTACCCCCCCGAGCGATCGGGATTATGGGGATGCCAAGTTTAAAAAGTCAAGCCAGTGCTTGAGCATCAACTTGGCCGTGTCCCGAGTCCAGTGGACCAGGTCGGGTTGGGTCTCAAAGTCCCGGCTGTCGAGAGCCGGGATGTGAGCATAATTGTTACTGATTAAACAATTCAGCCGCCCGAGGTTGTTTTTCTGCTCAACGGGCAAAGCGGCCGAATAGTTAATCAGGGGGATTAGCACTCGGGCCCGTGGGAAGGTAGCCACGGCCATCCTGAGTGCCCCTTGGAGCTGCTTAATAGCGGTCTCCTTAACTTTCTGCTCACGATGGTTGATCCCAAAGGCTAGAACCAACACTTCAACCGGTGCAGCAATTACGGTCTTGCGTAGGATGGCCTCCGCGTGTCTAAAACTGGCGCCCGGGTAACTGTCGATCTGAAGGTCGTCGACGTAAAAAGGTGGTAGGTGGGAGAGATTGGAGTCGCCGATCACCAAGAATTTCTTGTTGGCCGACAACTTCCAATCCATCATCCTCCTACTCGAGACCATGTGTCTAGTGGGTCTACGGGGGGAGGCACTAGTCGTATCCTCTACCAACTCGACACATTCTGGAATTGACAGGTGTTGTGGAGTATCTGGGACGGAAGGCCTCTTGTGTGGCTTCCTTTTTAGTGCCCCAGGGAACAAATGTGCCCAATCGGGGGACTCCTGAGGAAGCATCTCCTGAGGGGGCGTCTCCTGAGGAGGCGTCCGCTGCAAGGGTGAGTCCTCATAGTCCACCATAGGAGCCCCGGAAAGTGTGGGCCCCCGTGGTGAAAATTCACCCTGTGGTGCCGTCTCATCTGCCGTCTCAGGCTGGAGAGGGGACCAGTCGGGGGTCGCGGAAGAGTAACGAGGGGACATCACCGAAGAAAGCCCCCGCTCCTGTTTTTCATCCCGAAAGTCGATCAGGAGAGGCGAGGAGGCCGTGGGTCCCCCTGGTGAGTCATCGTCGTCCTCTGTATGGGTGGGGGTGTCCTGGGTTTGATCCGCCCCGGAGCTTGTGGACCCACGTGGTGAGTCATCGTCGTCCTCGGTCTGAGTGGGGGTCTCCTGTGTGTCTTGTCTTGCAGGTGATCCCAGAGGAAGCCTCCTGCGAGATGCAGGAATAAGCTGGGTGGGCGGAGCCTCGCCGAGGGTGTCCTGGGCAGGCCCGCTGTCCGTGGCCCGGGGCTGTGTCACCCTCTGCTCCTTGGGTGGTTCCGGTCGACGAGGAAGGAAGATCGGGGCAACCCGTGCTGGAGGGATTGCTTCCCGATCCACCTCAGGAGACCAATCTGGAGCCACGGCGTCGGTGCTGGTAGCCACCGAGACCCGGGCGACGACCCGAGCCGGAGGGCTGCTAGCCCGTACCACCCCAGGAGCCCCGTCAGGGCCCGTAGGGTCAGTATGGGTGCCCACCGATACCCGGGTGGCGGTCTGGACCGGCAAGGACTGGGCCGGGCGTACCACCTCAGCGTTGACAGGGGGGTCGGCGAAGGCCGCGACGATCAGAGCCTCGGCCTTCCCGAGGGTGTCCCCCATCAGTCTGCGTCCCAGATGTTTCTTGGCCCATGTAGAGGCCAGCTGAAAAGCGGGTCTCCAGACCTCATCAATAAAACTGGTTATCTTGTCCAATTCTACTTGTAGAGTCTTTTTATAATGGTCTCTTAAAACATCAACAGTCATTATTGCCCAAGTCTTGGCATTGCACCTGATAAGCGCCTCAATGTCAGGGTTAGAGACCGCTGGTTTGATCATGGTGGCAAGCGTCTCTTCCATTTTTATTATGGACTGGGGGTGAGTGTCTTTTGTCACATTATTCAGGTGGTGTGTTATTTTAATGATATTATAAAAACACTGAGCATTTAAATTGGGTTAGGGTTAGGGTTAGGGTTAGGGTTAGGGTTAGGGTTAGGGTTAGGGTTAGGGTTAGGGTTAGGGGTTAGGGTTAGGGTTAGGGTTAGGGTTAGGGTTAGGGTTAGGGTTAGGGTTAGGGTTAGGGGTTAGGGTTAGGGTTAGGGTTAGGGTTAGGGTTAGGGTTAGGGTTAGGGTTAGGGTTAGGTTTGGGGGTAGGTTTTAGGTAAGGAGAAGGGAATGGTTAGGGTTAGGGAAGAGGGGGGGTGGGGGGTATGGGAAAAATAAAGAAGGGAAAAACGGGAATGTGCACTGTCCGTCACAATCCAACGGGCTCACACTCACACCTCATTTAGGCCCCCTGGATGTCTGGTGCCCAATTTGGAGATCCAAAGGAGCTCCGCCCGGTGGCGTTGGGCGAGGCTCCATTTGGGATCCGTCTCTACGACAGTCGCCCGGACGGAAGACCACCCGTGTCGGAGAAAATGCTGAACCAGGTGAGTGTTGGTATTTTTATGCCTAACGATGTTGTACTTGTGTTGGGCGAATCTCCTAGCTAAGGTATTGCCCGTCTCGCCCACGTACATATCGCCACATCGTTGGCACCGAATCACGTACACACAGTTCCGGGTGTGTCGGCCGCCACGGCACAACGGCTGGAAAACCTTGCGGTTGTGGGGGTTCACCAACCATTGTGAGTGGCGGACAAGGGTGTCCCTCCTAGTGGAGGGCGGGTCTCTCAGTGAGCTGACCCTGGCCCTGACCAACAGATCATTCAAGTTGGGGTTCTTACGGTAGGCCGGCACCACGTAGCGCCCCGGCAGCCTCCCGCTACTCTCCGCAAAGGTCCGGAAGTGGTCTTTGACCTTCTTGGCGACCCGCACGGCCGAGGGAGAGTAGGTGGTGATGAGAGGGATCATGTCGGTCCCAGGGGGAGGCCCCTTCGGGTCCAAGAAGACCCTCAACTGCCGTCGGAGGAAGGACCTGGAATAGCCCCTCCCCTTCAGGGCAGAAAAGAGGGTCCTCGAGGCCGTCAGGAAGTCCTCCCTTCTGGTGCAGACACGATGGAACCTCAACAATTGGGATTTCACCAACCCCGCGAAGGTATGCTTGGGGTGGAAGCTGCTTTTGAAGAGGAGCGCGTGGGTGTCGGTCTCCTTGAAGAACACCCTGATGTCCAAGTGTTGCGTGTCGGCAAAGTCGGGACCCTTGAATGTCGTGGTGTCCAAAAAGTCGACCGATGTGTTGCTCGTGGTCGACTTGATGGTGATATTTTTATTGTGAGTGTTCAGCGTGTTTAAGAACACGCTGAACTCCTCACTGGAATGGGTCCAGACACCCCAGATGTCATCCAGGTACCGGAAGTAGTGGAGAGGACGTTTTGGGCAGGCGGCCAAGGCAGAGGTCTCCCATTCTGCCATAAAAATGTTGGCATACGCCGGTGCAAATTTCTTGCCCATAGCAGTGCCCTTAATTTGGAGGTAGGGTTAGGGTTAGGGTTAGGGTTAGGGTTAGGGTTAGGGTTAGGGTTAGGGTTAGGGTTAGGGTTA